>NC_134097.1:159699165-160002196 GCF_000715075.1 Nicotiana tabacum | reverse complement strand
CCGCATTTTTTAAAGTGAAAGTAGCAAGAAATGATAAGAAATGATCCTGAACTCCTGCTTCCTTTGATGTTCTTGTAAACGGCTACGAGATGTCAAGACGCACCATGCGCGTCGTTCCTACAAGTTTCCGCATTGACTGCGGCGGTTGGCTTCCTTCAATGTTCACACGGTGCTTTTATAAACACTCCCCTCTTCCTTTATAGACTCAATCTCATGCCAAAAAACCCCTAGTAAGGTCTATTTCCCCTTGTTCTAGCTCCTTTTCAGGAACGCAACCCCCTTTTTTCTTCCTTCAGATTCTCCTAAGGATGGCAAAAATTTCCACGTCTGCTTCCCAGGAGGTTGCGGGATCATCTTCTTCATTTTTCTCTCAAGGCGAAGTGGCCACTTCCCCCCGTGTTGAGGAGTGCATCCTAGGGTCCTTTGTGATGACCTCCGATTTTAGGGTCGAGAGACCTTCCTCAAAGTCAGGGTGTCGTGAGCCTGTAACTCGGTATATCAGCTCTATAACGAACGTCGAGAGAGTGAGGGCCGACTGTTGCTGGGGGGATATAGTGCTCGTGGAGATTCCCGCTCGAAAGGAAGATATTACGTCTCATAAAGCTGAATTTATGAGTGTGTATACCTAATTGTTTACCTTGGGGCTGGTGGGGCCATCCTTGCCCCCGATCGACCCCGTGATTCTTGACTTCTGCCAGAGTTATCAAGTAACTCTAGGTCAAGTTCATCCTTCGTTCTGGTGCATAGTTTATATGATCAGGCATTACTCGAACATGATAGAGGGAATGCCCTTCACCCTGAACCATCTGATCCATATGTATAGTCCCCGGCTTCTTCGTGGGGCCTAATCAAGCTATGTTGTCGAGCTTCGAGATCCCTTTTTGCCTACACCAAGGAGTTCAGGGATGAGGAATGGGTAAGCCGATTCATCTAAGTGAGGACGTCTGACCTGATTCCAGTGGAAAATATGTCGTTCCCTGAGAAGTGGAATGTTGGGCATAAGTAAATGTGATGTCTTTGCTCCTTCTTGACTATATCTTCCTATGCGTCTGACTCTGCTTTTCTTATCTTTTCAGTCGTAGCAATCTACCCAGGTATGGTGTCGGATCTTCAGGATTAGGTTGGCCATTTATACTCGATTTGCCCGTATACCAAACAAGCGTGGCAAGATTTGTCCCAAGCTCGGTGGGAAGCCAAAGACCATGGTGAGCCTCGAGCCTTGTTGTGTCCCCATATTTTGATGCAACTTGCTGTTAGTAGCTTTCCCCATCCTTTGCATTTATCCTCTGTATTTATGTAGATCTGGGGGAAATTCCTTTGACAAGGGAGGCACTGTCCGTTGGAGGGGACGCTTTGGTGCTTGGCAAGGAGAAGAAAAGGTAGGGGAGTCTATCTATTGGGCCATCGGAGTCTAAGAGGGTTAAGGTGGAGGATTCCAGGGATGACCCAGCAGCTCTGACCTCCGAGGCAACAGGAAATCCCCGTGCTGAAGGTGAGGGAGAAAGCAGCTTCTCAACAGCCCCCGAAGAGCGTATAAACTTGATCTAGGATGGAGTCTGATGCTATCGTGGCCCAGCAGGAGTCTGATGCTATCGTGGCCCAGCTTCGTGGTGGTAAGGCAATGGATGGAGTATCGAGCACGGCCCTCGAATTGGCAAGTGGCCAGAATTCTTCTCGAGCTGGGATGCCCTTGGCAGGCAGTTCAGAGGGGCCTCGATCTGGGACCCAGGGTGAACAAGGGACGGAGATTTTGGTTGATCCTATTAACCCGTTGATTATTGTCGATCCTCTTCAGGGGGAGATCCTTCCATCTCATAAAGTGCAATATGTCCCTCGCGAGGAGCCTTCTGAGGTAGGAGTACTAATCAAAGGCGGAGATGCATTCGAGAGGTCGGCGACCATTCTTGAGGGTAGTTCCGAGGTCGATGCTTCATTCATTTTTGGTGATATGGGCAGACTTTGCGAGCGGGTAACTTCTGCTAACCTTGTCTGCCGCTCTAGGCTATTCCAGTCTTCGTTCTCCTAACTTGTCTCTTTATATGGATTTAGGCTAAAGTGCTTTATAACCAGGTGCTTGCCCAGTATCAGGATGAGGTGATTCGCCGCGAACGCGAGAAAGCCTATTTTACTGAGCAGGTTATTCATCCCCTGTTTTTACTATCATTTGAGCCCTTGTGAGATTCCACTGCCTTTAACTTCTTGGGCCTTAATTTGTGCAGTTTGAGAAGGAGAACACCCTACTGAGAGGGGAGCTTCGGGCCAGAGATGCTAAAATCTCCGAGCTAAGTCGGCACGTGAGCGAGATGACTTTAGAGAGGGACAGCCTTCAGGGGAAAGTTACCTTGATCGAGTGTCAACTCCAGGATGCGAAATAGGATAGTAACAAGTACAAGGGCCTCCATTCCGAACTGGTGGTTGCATTGGTTCGGATCAAATCTGAGGCCGAGGCGCTTGTATCTTTGCACGGGGGAGGAGCAATCGTCGCAGATTCCTACATTGAGAGGGCGTTTGGGGGAACTGGCCTGATTTTACCTCGAGCCGTGGATCATGCCTGGCCGGATTCCCAAAGGCAGACCATTGGGGGCGCATTGGAAGGCAGCTCGAGTGGTGTTAAAAATGGGGGTGGATCCCTGGAGAGAGAGGATGTTGTTAAGAGGGGGTCATCGGGGGACTTGTAACCGCCTGGGTGTAACCCTTGGGGAGCCGTTGAGGCTGCCGATTCGGTAATATATTAGGATCTTTGTTGTTTTTTCCTGTCGATCTCCTTGTTTGTATATAGTACTTCCATTTTGGCATATGTATAAAGAGAATCCTGCGGCTTTGTTTCCCTTATTCCCCTTTCTGCCTTGAATTCAGCAAAAATTGGCGAAAGAACCTTAGACTCGCGATATGGCACTGTGGCTTGTTTAGGCCGGCTCCGGAGTTGTCATGTGTCTGGTCGATGTGACCTTTAGTGTAAACTGCCGTTAGAGCTCTTACACTTTTGCTAAACTGTTTTGTGTTGAGTCTCCGAGTCGGGCTTTAAGTCGAGCCTACTCGACCCTCAATCTTTTGTGCCCGCATGAGCAGATGGAAAATGGCTTTTATATGCCTTGGGTCGAAGCAACCTTTTAGGTACATGGCCCTAAGGCTCGTGAAGCTGGTGACGGTGGCTCTTACGTTGTGCCTTTAGGCATGTATAGTTAACTATTTTGGATCCGGTCTCCGAATCGGGTTACGACTCGAGCTCTTTTTAATCCTCAAGTTTTCAATTTTTTCAGCTGGCGGCATTGGCTCTTACTCTTTTGGTCGTTGAGACCTTTTAGTGTGTGGCCCTGAGGCTCATTTGGCTGGCAGTAATGGCTCTTACGCTTTACCCGTGGGCATGTGTAGGCTTTGTTTTCCTCTTGTTAAGGACTTTTGAAATGATTTTTCCTAACCCGTCGTCGGTTCGGGAAGAACCTCGATTTCAAGTTGTTAGCGGCGATGTTCGAGCACCTTAGAAGGTTTAGCTCGTAGGCTGAGTAGCTCAAAGGTTTGTGATTTGGAGATGACATGGTCAAAGCTCGTTTGCCTGTTGAGGGAATCCTATTTTAACTGGTTCTTTTCGAAGTATTGGCCTGCGATTTTGTTAGTGACAGTCGGGTGTCCCCGAGTCGCGTTAGTTTGGTTGGTGCAACCATTTTGATCGGAGTCATATGTGTTTGGCCGGAGCCATTTTTGATCTCGAGTGATAGTTTAGGCGTCTACACCGAGGGTATGCCCTTTTGGGAATCTTACAAATACAACATATAGCCTAAACTTCGGGATTGAGTTTTATGCCTGTAGGAAGGTCTTACAAAATTTTCATGCATGTTGAGGTCTTACAGTTTTGTCATGCCTGTTGAGGTTTTACAGTTTTGTCATACCTGTTGAGGTCTTGCAGTTTGTCATGCCTGTTGAGGTCTTGCAGTTTGTCATGCATGTTGAGGTCTTACCGTTTGTCATGCATGTTGAGGTCTTACAGTTTTTGTTGTTATGTAAAATAGATCTGGCATAGACCGAGTCTGCCTGCTCGGGGTCTTACGGCCTCGGGTTTTCCAGCGTATGGCGATTGGCGACAGTCTCCAAATCATCGAGTTTGCTTAGGCTCAAAGGCCGTTACTCGTGAGCTCGGAATTGCCTCGTTGAGGCCTTATGATCCCGGAGTTCCGACCTTGAGATCGTGCGGGTGCCAAATTGTTGATGCTAAGCCTCTGAGTATTTCGGGACGTATTTGGTGGAGGGACCCCTACCGTGAGCATGCTGAACTTTCTTATGGAGTACAAGATGTTTTTGGTGAAATATACGCTTTGATTGCTTGACGTGAATACACGCCATTGGGTTGCCATAAGCCTGGCTCATGCGGACACGGTTCGTTCGACCGTTTGTCCCAGTACATCATTTCCTATTGGAACCTCGTTTGTCATTTCTAGGGAAATATGTGGACGTTGCCTCGTTAAAAACCTTGCAGGTAAAAACCCATTTTGGGGTAAGAAAACTCGATTGAAGGAAAAGAGTGAAACGTTTGCTCGAGGATCTTTGTGGATTTTCGCGATCGGACGCCCTAGAAGTAATACTGCTTAAGCATCAATACATTCCAGTTGCTCGGAAATTGTTCGCCTTCCATGGTGCCAAGCTTATATGATCCTTTGCCAACTATCGCGAGGACACGATATGTCCCTTCCTAATTCTGGCCCAGCTTCCCTTCATTAGGGTTTCGGGTGTTGAGAGTAACCTTCCTTAGGACCAAGTCCCCGATCCCAAAATATTGGAGATTTTTTCTTCTATTGTAGTATCTTTCGATTTTCTACTTTTGGGCAGCCATCCGAATCAGCGAGGCTTCCCATCTTTCATCGAGCAGCTCGAGGGCCGTTGTCATGGCCTCATTGTTTGAGCCCTCATTAGTGTGCTGGAATCTGGTGCTCGGTTCCCCGACTTCCACTGGTATCAATGCTTCGATTCCATATACTAGAGAGAAGGGTGTTTCCCCGGTGCTCGATTTTGAAGTTGTTCGATATGCCCATAGCACCTAGGGAAGCGTTTCTCTCCATTTTCCTTTGGTGCTCTCCAGTTTCTTTTTCAAGTTCTGAATGATGGTTTTATTCGTAGATTTGGCCTGGCCGTTTGCACACGGGTGGTAAGGCGTTGACAGGATTCTCTTGATTTTGTTGTCTTCAAGGAACTGTGTTACCTTGTTCCCGATGAACTGCCTCCCGTTATCGCATGTTATTTCGGATGGGATTCCGAACCGGCATACGATGTGATCCCATATAAAATTGATGACTTCCTTCTTTCTTATTTTCTCGAAGGTCTGCGCTTCCACCCATTTTGAAAAGTAATCAGTCATAAACAGAATGAATCTAGGCTTACCTGGTGCCGTCGACAAAGGGCCGACGATGTCCATTCCCCATTTCATGAATGGCCACAGTGATAAAATGGAATGTAGTTGCTCATCGGGCTGGTGGATCATGGGAGCGAACCTCTAGCATTTGTCGCATTTTTGGACGAATTCTCTGGCCTCTTTTCCATGCTGTCCTAATAGTAGCTCGCTCTGATCACCTTTCAGACTAAAGAGTCGGTCCCGAAATGATTTTCGCAGGTGCCCTCGTGGATCTCTCGGAGCACATAATCTGTGTCGCCCGGTCCCAAGCATACCGCCAGGGGGCCATCGAAAGTTCTCCTGTACAGAGTCTCATTTTCATCGAGCGAGAACCGGGCTGCTTTGGTTCGCAGGGCCCTCGATTCTTTTGGATCTGCAGGCAGCCTCCCGTCCTTTAGATAAATGATAAATTTGTTTCTCTAGTCCCATGTCAGGCTGGTGGAGTTAATCTCCGCATGACCTTCCTCGACCACAGATTTGAACAATTGGACGACAGCTCCGGGGAGCAGGTCTTCTTCTTCAGCAGAAGATCCCAGATTTGCGAGGGCATCGGCCTCGCAGTTCTGCTCTCGGGGTACATGGACTAAGGTCCATTCATTGAAGTGACGTAATATGATTTGGATTTTGTCCAAGTACCTCTGCATCTTGTCCTCTCGGGCTTCGTAGCTTCCGTTCACTTGGCTTACTACGAGGAGCGAATCACATTTTGCCTCGATAGTCTCGGCCCCCAAACTTTTGGCCAATTCTAAACCTGCAATCATAGCCTCATACTTGGCTTCATTGTTAGTTAGTTTTGCGATTTTTATGGATTTTCTGATTATGCTACTAACGGGCGGCTTTATAACTATACCGATCCTGAATCCTCTTATGTTTATGGCACCATCTGTGAACAGGGTTCATACCCTAGAGGACGTGACCGATTTCAATAAAAGCTCCTTCTCTACCTCGGGCACGAGGGATGGCGAGAAATCGGCCACGAAGTCCACCAGGATTTGGGACTTGATGGTCGTTCGAGGTTGATACTCGATATCATACCCTCCGAGTTCAATGGCCCATTTGGCTGATTGACCCAATAACTCAGGTTTATGCAGTATGCTCCGGAGGGGATAAGTTGATAGAATGCAGATATGGTGACACTAAAAGTAAGGCTTCAGCTTGCGCGAGGCGCTTATCAATGCGAGAGCCAATTTTTCCAGATGGGGATACCGGGTTTCGGCATCCCCCAAGGTTCGGCTTACATAATAAACAGGAAATTATGTACCTTGCTCCTCTCAAAACAGTATGCTATTTATCGCTATTTCAGACACGGCCAGGTATAGGTACAGCGTTTCATCCTCCTTGGGTGTGTGCGGTAAAGGCGGGCTAGTCAGGTATCGTTTCAGTTCTTCTAGGGCGTGTTGGCATTCTGGAGTCCATTCAAATTTGCTCTTTCTTTTGAGTAGGGAGAAGAAATGGTGGCTTTTGTCTGATGACCTTGATATGAATCTGCCTAAGGCCATTATCCGCCCTGTCAGCCGTTGGACGGCTTTTACATTGTTCACTACCATGATCTCTTCGATGGCTTTTATTTTGTCGGGATTGATCTCGATCCCCCTGTTTGACACCATGAAGCCCAGGAATTTGCCCGAACCTACTTCGAAGGCACACTTCTTGAGGTTGAGCTTCATGTTGTAGCTTCTGAGGATGTTGAAAGTTTCCTGCAAACGGGTCAAATGGTCTTCTGTGTGCAGGGATTTGACTAGCATATCATCAATATATACTTCCATTGATTTACCTACTTGATGCTCGAACATTTTATTAATTAGGCACTGGTATGTTGTTCTTGCATTTTTTAGCCCAAAGAGCATTACGTTAGAGCAATATATACCATACTTTGTGATGAACGAGGTCTTTTCCCTGTCCTTAGGGTGCATCTGGATTTGATTATACCCCGAGTAGGCATCGAGAAAAGTGAGGGTCTCGTGGTCGGTCGTAGCATCAATTAGACGATCGATATTAGGCAACAAGAAGGAATCTTTGGGGCATGCTTTATTCAAATCTATATAATCTATGCACATTCTTAGCTTGTTCCCCTTTTTTGGCACTACTACTACGTTAGCCAGCCATTCGGGATACTTTACCTCCCTAATGGATCCGATTTTAAGAAGTTTCGCTACCTCCTCTTTGATGAAGGCATGTTTTACCTCGGACTGCGGTCTTCTCTTTTGCTATACGGGTTTGAATTTGGGATCAACGCTCAGCCTGTGGGAGATTATTTCCGACGGAATTCCTGTCATATCTAGGTGAGACCAGGCGAAACAGTCGATATTGTTACTAAGAAATTGAATAAACCCTATCCTGAGTTTGGGGGTCAACCTCGTTCCCAGGTATACCTTACGATCTGGGAGGTGCTCGATCAAAACGGTATGCTCCAGCTTTTCGACAGTTGATTTGGTCGCATCCGATTCCTCGGGGGCGACGAAGGTTCAGGGAGCGAAGAAATCTTCCTCGTCATCTTCGAGGTTCTGTACGCTTCCCTCCTCGTCCAAGACTGGGCATGTGGGGGTTGGCGCCTCATGGTGGATCGCGAACATTTCTTTCGCCGCCCGCTGTTCTCCATGTATGGTCGTGATGCCATCCCTCGTGGGAAACCTTATCACCTGGTGCAAGGTTGAGGGCACTGCCCTCATGTTGTGTATCCAAGGCCTGTCGAGTAAGGCATTGTACCTCATGTCGCTCGGTGTTCTAGATTGCGCCAGACGTGTTGATCGGGAGGGTGATCTCTCCTTTCGTTATTTCGCTGGTCATGTTGAAGCCGTGGAGAATTCGAGGGACGGGAATGACTTGATTGAGCAGCCCCAGATGTTCTACTACTTCTGATCTGATTATGTTGGCCGAGCTGCCTGGATCCATGAGCATGCGCTTTATCCTGGTGTTGTTTAAAAGAAACGAGATCACTAGCGCGTCGTTGTGCGGCTCCATCATAGCCTCGAGGTCATCCTCGCTGAATACGAGGGTATCTTCGGGTATGCGGTTTTGGGTCAGTCCTTCTTCCGTAGCAGACGTTCTCGTTCGTTTGAACATGGGTCCTTCGGGAATGTTGGTTCCCCCAATAATCATGTGGACGTCATGTTGGAGAACCTTCACTTCCATCCAGGTTGAATCCGGTGGTGTACCGTCCTCTAGGACAGTCGTGTCCTTCTCCTTGTTGTTTTCAAGGTTCTAGTTTCCCATTTTACTCGCCGAGCTAGGCGCTCCGTCCTGAAATCGAAGATCTAGGACCAGAAAAAGTGTGAAAGATAACTTGCGTTTTTGTAATGAAACCAACAAGAAAATAATCACTATTATTTTTAGCCCCACGGTGGGCGCCAAACTGTTTACCGTGAAAATGGTAACAACAATTAAATTTGTAAATGGGATTCTAAAAATATGTGATCTATTTTATGCTAGTTGTTAGAGAAGTTGATGCTAAGAATATGAAGTTTAACGATGAGATGCAAGCTAAAACGGAGCAGTAATCAAACCGAGGGGCTTGCTACCCGAGCCTCAGATTGGTCGATGAAGAGCCTCGGGATCGATGTTAGGCTCGAACTCGACTATCTGGGGTAACCGGGGAGGGGATAACAGTTAGAATATAATTAAAGAAGGTTCTTTATGGCCAATATCAAGCAATAAATGAAGAACAAGTATGAAGGCAATGAATGCTAAGAGGGGCCTCGAGCTAGTAAGAGCGAGTAAGTTAGAGAGAGGAAAGAGAGAGATATTATTGATCTTGTGGAGAATAGTTGGAGCAACATCATCCGAGAGCTCTACAAAGTGATGGGGATCCCCTTTATATAGGAGGGAAATCTGTCATAGTACAAAATGTGTTAACTGTAAAGGCATGGAGATAGGATGGCTGGACGTGACATCTTGAAATAGGCCCCGGATAGGCCAGCCCCGTCAGATTAGGCCATGTACCTTGGGAACTCCCCTCTCGCCTGCTATAGCCTGTTATAGCCGTTGGAACGCGATGCCCTCCGGACCGATACCTGACGACCCCCGAGGGTGAGTCTCGACCTTGGCTTCGAACTTCGAGGAGCATGACCGCGAGACGACCCTATGACGGGGAAATTGGGTCCCCGGATTCGCCATATACACATTACAACTGACTTAACTGACACTTCTTGGCTCATTAAAAATACCCAAAATATTAGAATGATGTAAACTTTTCTAACTTCCATGGAATATTCCAATGCTGAGTGAATACCAGTAAAAATTGCTCACCAAAAGCAAGCCAAACGATCTTCACTTGTTTATATTCTATTTTCAGACCAAAAACACTAGTGCAAATTGACTTTAATCACTACAATCACTAGCTACCACCCCTATAGTCAAACCACAAAGAACGATTTGTCACTGTAATACTTAATTCATTTGACTTCACCTAACCACTACAATGACTTGACGCCCATTCTAATCAACTAGAAAGGCAACTGATTTGTGATTGCCGTACACAATCCATTGACTCAATTAGTATGGGCAAAATCATCTTTCTATAAAACCAGATTGTGCTCATTAATGCCTTAGTACAAAGAATATTTCAAAGAGTATTCAAACCAACCATGACTAAACCATGCCTACTGCTTCTTTCACTGGGATTTCTCAGTTTCTTTAGAGCTGCTTTTTGCTGTCCAATTGATCAAAAACAAGCCCTTCTCAAGTTTAAATCTGCATTCCTCAAGAATGCTGCTGCTGTTAATTCATCTTCTTCAGATGCTTTCTTCAGCTTTGCACTAGTGGACTGGAATTCCACCTCCGATTGTTGTACTTGGGATAGAGTCATTTGTGACTCTAAATCAAATTCTAAAGCTGTCATTGCTCTCTATCTGGATTCCCTTGTTTCTCTTCAATCTCTTGAACCTGTTGCGGTCACTTCTTCTGTTTTGGCACCCCTTTTCGGAATAAAATCTTTGATGATGCTTATCTTGTCCTCAAATCACATAAAAGGCCAAATACCGGGTGAAGGGATCGCCAGTCTTGGAAACTTAGTTCATCTTGACTTGATGCAGAATAACTTTACTGGCTCTATTCCTCCACAAGTTTTTCACTTAAGGCACCTCCAATATCTAGACTTGAGTGAGAATTTGCTTACTGGTGTTTTGGTTCCTGAAGTAGGATTTCTTCAAAAGTTGAGAACATTGAAGCTTGATGACAACTTTCTTGGTGGAAACATTCCCGTGGAGATTGGAAACCTCAGCAAGATTCAAGAATTGTCCCTCAGAAACAACCACTTTTCTGGTGGATTCCCACTTTCTATATTGAACTTGAAGGGATTGCGAGTGTTGGATTTAAGGGAAAATCTATTTTCGCAGCAGATTCCAACTGAGATGGGGAGCTTGTCAAATCTCTCTACTTTGGCCTTGAGCAAGAACAAGCTGACTGGTGTCATTCCAAGTTCAATAAAGAACATGACCAAATTGGAGACTCTTAAATTGGATAACAATATGCTTACTGGGGAGATTCCATCTTGGTTATTCCAAATGAAGGCTCTGAAAAATCTGTTTCTTGGAAAAAATGCATTGAAATGGAACAACAATGCCAAGATAGTGCCTCAATGCATGTTGTCTGGACTGTCCCTTCAGTCTTGCGACGTTGTAGGACTGATACCAGAATGGATTTCTTCACAAAGAAGTATTGATTACTTGGATTTGAGTGACAACAAGCTCGTCGGAACTTTCCCTCAGTGGCTTGCAGAAATGGAACTTGGAACTATTATTCTGTCAGATAACAATCTCACAGGTTCTCTCCTTCCTAGTCTCTTCCATTCCAGAAGTCTATCTCTTCTTGACCTTTCAAGAAACAGGTTTTCGGGGGAGCTCCCAGAAAACATGGGTAATGCTACCGCGATTATGATTCTCATATTGGCTGAGAACAGTTTCTCTGGAAAAATTCCGAGCTCCATCACCAATATTTATCGTTTGTTACTGTTGGACTTGTCAAAGAACAGACTTTCTGGCACAATTCCATTTTTTGATCCAACTTCTTTTGTTGCATATGTTGACTTATCCTTTAATGACTTCTCTGGTGATGTTCCTCTAACCTTTTCACAAGAAACCAGGATTTTAGCCTTAGGGGGAAACAATTTTTCAGGGAGTTTGAAGAGGAACCTGACCAATTTTTACATGCTTGAGCATCTTGATCTTCATGACAACAGAATTACAGGAGAATTCCCAAATTTTATCTCAGAAATGTCCACACTTAGAAGCTTGAATTTGAGGAATAATTTCCTACAAGGTTCAGTTCCTTGTAGCATTTCCAACTTAAGTAAGCTTCAAATACTTGACTTGTCACACAACAGTTTCACTGGAAGCATCCCTTCAGAGGTCGGAAATCTAGTTGGAATGATTGAAACGCCAAGTACGTTCTCATCAATATCATTCGTTTTCACCTTCTCAATTGAATACACTGACCTGATAGTGAACTGGAAGAGGTCAGTACAAGGTCTGTCATCGAGTGCCAGCATCGACATCTACTCTTGGCTGGACTTGTCAAAAAACCATCTTTCTGGTGAAATACCATCTTCTATAGGCAAACTTAGAGGACTAAAGATGCTTAACATCTCTTACAATGGCCTTAAAGGAAAAATTCCAGCAACTGTTGGGAATTTAGAGAATCTTGAGAGTTTAGATTTGTCTCACAACAGTCTCTCTGGTCCAATACCTCAATCCTTTACAAAGCTTCAACAACTCACTACTCTGGATGTCAGCAATAACCATCTAAAGGGTAAAATCCCAGTTGGTGGCCAAATGGATACAATGGATGATCCAACTTATTATGCTAATAATAGTGGTGGTCTTTGTGGCTTCCAAATTCAACTGCACTGTCCTGAAAACAAGTCACCACAAGCAATGGAACCAGAGAATGAGAGCAAAGAGCCATGGTTTGCATGGGAAGCAATGTGGGTAGGATTCCCATTTGGTTTCCTTGTATCAATTCTAGTCATATTTCTTACTGGACTTTTCACCCCCAAGAAGCTTACACAACAGCGTAGCCTCCTAAGAAGGCGCGCTTGGAACTGAAGCAATTGCACTTTAAATTCTTGAAGATACATAGTGCAGATCAAGAAGCAGCATAGAATTAGGATAGTATAGATAATGACGAGAAGAGTAATTGCCTCAGTTCTCTTACACAGCTGCAGTGGAACCTTTCCTGCATAATTTTACTAATAAATATTTCCATTATGAGACTACACTCTTTTTCCTTTTGGGGGGTACCTTGAGATGGCTATGAGGTTGCATTTGAGTACTAAAAACAATAGACTGACTGCTAATTCGAAACCAAAAAACCTGCTAACCCACTAAGATTTTAACGGCCTACCCAGGTCAGTAAAATTGCCTTCTTCTTTTCCTAATATAGTTCTAGTATGTGTGTCTACTGAAGCAAGGCTTATGTCTACCACTATGTTTAATTATCCTAAGTATCCTTCTAACTGCTTACAAAAATGGAAGAGTCGTAAAATCTCAACTGGAAAAGAAAGGAATGATATGCCACGACAAGTATTGGGATCGAAACAATATAGTGCATGCGGAAGCTAATAATGCTGTAACACCCCAGACTATAGACAGAGTCCCACATCGGCAAACCATAAGAGGGATGCTTGGTATATAAGTTAACAAGCCTTAGACCCTAGTGATGCGTTTTAAACCCGTGAGGGCCTAGGCCCAGAGCGGACAATATCACTAGCGGGCTGGGCTGTTACAGATGGTATTAGAGTCACTCTTGTGTCAGCCTTGCCGATGGTGGGTCAGAGTTCAACTGAGTTTAGGCAAATCCCGGTTAGGCGGGGCAAACCTCAATGCTGAGTCTAGGCAAATCCCATGCGGTGGGGCAAACCTCAGCAAGGATGCTGAGTCCATAAGAGGGGGTGTATGTAACACCCCAGACTATAGACTGAGCCCCACATCGGCAAAACACAAGAGTGAGGGCCTAGGCCCAGAGCGGACAATATCACTAGCGGATTGGGCTATTACAAATGCAACAAAGAAAAATATACTAAACTAGGCATAATAATTTATTTTGATTTGGTCAATCGACCTACATATGATCCATCAATAATATAAAAGATATAAAAGAGAAAATAAAATATTTGAGAGAATAATCTCCCCTAAACATGATTGTCGTAAAGACTACATTGTGGAGGTTGTTCTTGTTGTGCGAAGAAATGTCAATTTATAGAGTAAAAAACTTCTCGAAAAAAAAAAGGATAAGGCATAATGAAGGAGATTTATTCTCTTTAGTAGTTTTTTCCCCTTCCTTCAAGAAAGAGAGTCTTAATAGATTAGAAATTCAGGAAAAATCCTAACAAGAAGAGATCTACCAAATATGAAATTGAAATGAGCAATCTAAAGCATTTGCAACTTTAGAAATCTCCAAATTCTTGACGTCCAGGAAACAATCTCAGAACAAAACCACCCTTCAGAGCTAGGAAATCTTACTGGTATGATGGAAAACCAGCAAGATCTTCATATGCTTCTGACTTCTCACCGACAAAGCATGAATATATCGCAGCCTAAGCTCTTTTTTGAAAGAAAAAACAAATTACTACATGAACTATTTGATTTTACTGATAAAGCTGATCATTGGCGGCAATTTGTTTGTGAAAATGAAGAGGAATTATAACTTGTTACATCTTCAAAGTTAAGCTTGTTTATCCCTCTAATCTTCCTTTCATGATCAAAAGCAGTTTCACTGATGCACAATATATTATTGGTCTCTACAAGCTGAAACTCATTCTAAGTTTATTATTTGGAGAAACCAACAGAAACAATACAGGCTGCTTGTTCTTTGAAGTTTAACATGTGTGCACATAGCTTTTTCAGTAGCCTTCAGATGGAAAAAAAAAGGCAGAGCTAGTGCACGAAGTATCCCGCATTCACACAGGGTGCGGGAAAAGGCCGCACACCAGCGAGGTGTGATGTAGGCCTGCCCTAATGGAAGCATCGGTGGCTGATTCCACGGCTTGAACCCGTGACCTATAGGCAACCTTCAAATGCTAGAACCAGAAAACTTACTGCAGGAGAAAACAGTTAGTTTGTGTGTGGTTTTATTACTCAGAAGAATCAAGCAAGAAACATCAGCTTGGCTTCACGCTTTTACAACAGGGAACAATTGTCAGTTGACCTGAATTCTCACATAAGAAGCTTGAAGTGATCACAATCCGCAATGGCAGAAAAGTGATACATGAACAACCTTCATTCCCGTGTAGGATGTTCCCCAGATAATGAAATGTACTCAAATGAGGAGTCTAGCTTTGAAATGACAGCATCAACTCCGCTTCTATTAAAGCAAGGCATGGAAGAAATTCTCGATGTAAATGCAATAAGAATAGCAATTCTGATGGAAGCATGCTTAGGTGAGTGACTTTAGCGCCTGTAGCTTTTCTAATCATGAACAAAGTTCTCGTGCACATGAAGTCAATTCATCATTGTCGTCGGTTAGGTTAAACTGCAGCCCCACTTTGGAAGTAGTTCCAGGAAGAAGCTGGTTAATCAGCATCAAAGAATAATGCATAGACAATGTCTTGTCTCCTCTTCAGTATCAGTATCCCCCGTTTCACTGCAGATAACATCATCTTAACAGTCAGCTTACTATTTAAGGAACAACCCAAGAGGGAATTAAACTGAAATAGGATTTAGACAGAACACAACTACAAAAGTGAAAAGGAAATGACTAATGGAGTATTAATGTATCTAATTTATTTTCATAAAATAAGCAACAAAATCATTTCAGGCTCCTAATTTCTCTAGCATGATGTAAAGAAAATTCATCCACCAGGAAAGAAGAAAGACAGAATTTTTGTACTAAATGTGACATCTCAGCATGCTTCCTAAGTCTAGTCTGTAACAGAAGGAATGCAGCTACTAATTTTATGTTTCTGAATGGTTAGGTTGTTATGTGTTTCACATATTCCTAGAGAAGCAAGCATTCCCTCTTTCATATGATTAGAAAGCATTTGTACCGATGCCTGTACATGCCATTTTCCATCTTCGTGTCCAATCAACTAATTGTGCAAGATCAGTTCACCTAAGGACAGCTCAATAATTTTAAATTCTAAGCTGTAAATCTGTTCTACAAAAACTGCAATAAACGGGCTTTACATAAGCTCAGAACCTGACATCATCTCCCCTTATTATTGATGAGGGAGGCAGTTAGTAGTTTAAATGGTTAGAAAGTTGTTTCTACTTTCTAAAAAGTTTGCCAAGAACACCTTACTCAACAAATATTTTATATTAGTATAAAATTAATATAACCTAAAATTGTGCAAAACGCACTTCAGCAGGCTCATAACTCGTCTGCGTATCATCGTGAGCCAATTTGAAGGCACACGTCTTCCAGTTCAACATTATGACCCATAGAATCTTAGTCATGGCGATCAACTCAATTTTCTTATCACACCCTTTTAACTCTCCCCAGCCCAGATTCAAAAAGCCTCATACTCAGTTAAGTATAGGCAAAGAAAGTGTACATCAAAATAAACCCAGTTTAGCATCAGCAAACAAAGGCATAGAAGGTTAATGATCCAAATAATGCCACGTACAAAGATATCAGAACCAGCAGTTGTGACCGCGAACTAGCTATATATGGGCACATCAAGTAAACATTCTTTAGTATCAGTTACAAAAATCCTAGACTGCAAAACACAGGCATTGCACATTATTACTGTATTTATCATTGTTCACTCAATTTCCTATCACATCCCATGTCCAACTTAAGAAGTTAGAAATTTTTTCCCAAAAGCATACTAAATTAGAGCGCAGAACTTCATATTCCTATCAGATGCCTAATTTTTATTTAGTCTTAATTTGTTCAGAAATCCAAGCTGTCAAACTTCTAGCAGATAGATCTCAATGATATAAAAAGGGCAGCCCGGTGCACTAAGCTCCCGCTATGCGCGGGGTTCGGGGAAGGACCGAATCACAAGGATCTATAGTACGCAACTCGCAAGAGGTTGTTTCCACGGCTTGAACCCGTGAACTCCTAGTTATATGGCAAGGCTCCTTTTTAGATCTCAATAATATATCTAAGTAAATCCAACAACCTGGATCTATATTCTCCACATTTTGTCATATTTACCCCTTAATTTAAACCCCAATAACAGAATTAACAACTCAACTCAATTGAACAGAAATATGTTTTTGTGCAAAAAGCTGATCAAAGTTGAGCCAAATGTAACGCTGTTCTCAGCAAGAACATACCTGGATTCAAACTCCTTGATCTCAGTAAGTTCTTTCCCTATGTTATCCATCCATTGAACTCTCTTCTTGTCAATTTCCTTTGAAGAATTAGGACTTTTCCTAATACAGCTTTTAAGATCATTTTCAGGAAGTTGGTTTCCATCTAAAGAACTCTCTTCTTTGACCTCAGCAACAACAGATTGTTGATCAGAAACAAGTGTTGGAGTGACATGTGGGCCACTTTCCAGTTTCAATGGACCTGAAGTGTAAAGATGAGCAGCAGAGGGTTTACAGAAGCAAATAAATGGACAATGGATTTTGCAGAACAAAACCCTCATCAAACTGCTTTCCTTCATCAAGAATTCATCTCAACAATGACCAATAGCAGCCCATTGCAGACAACCCCATCTAATAGAATCCAAAAAAGATCCAATCTTTGACTTCATAAAGCAATTGAAACAACCAAATTTTCATACAGAAACAATTAATTAATCCAATTACACTAGATGACAAGTTTCTCCCTTGAGCTGACACTTTGTACACGGGATATAATGATGTCCCAAATTCCAAAATCCAGCAGAAAATTCGTGTGCTTCATCCAAGTGAAGAAGAAAAAACTACTGAGCAGCAGAAAATAAAATAGAAAACAGAACTAGTGTATATATTTAAGAAAGAAGCAGAACAAAGGAGCAATAGTTTTGGAATTTGGAGGGGTTCTGATTGTAAATGAACACCTCTCAATCAAACATCATAATGTCCAGAAATTCTGCTTCTCTATTTTTTTTATTCTTGAGACTTATTTTAATGAAAAGAAAGGGACGTGTCCTGTAGTTACCTACTACTTTTTAAGAGAGAGAAAACAAAGGTGTTTCTGTATAATGATCAGTGGCGGAGCCACCTTACAGGGGCTGTCAAAAAAATTTAATGACACCCTTTTACGGAAAAAAAAAATATTATATGTAGTTAGGTAAAAAAATAAATTTATATATATGTATAATATGTATTGAAATATTTATTGTTATATATTTTGACACCTCTTAATAAAAATTTTAGCTATGTTACTTGTCACTCTAATGATGAAATGACTGTCCTACCCTCTGATGATTCATTGATGTGATTCATTCAGTTCCTCACAAGAAAAAACAAATCCGAATAATGGAAGGCAGAAGAATTCTATCTGAAGTTTGAGTTAATTGTCAGAAGGAACAAAAAGTAAGGTAAAGCTTAGCTGGAAGAAAATACCAGCTGATTTATGAAGAAGCTGCATACCAAATTTCATAACACTCCAAAAACATGGCAACTGTACCCTTCCCTGTTTATTTAAACTACCACACAAAAAATACTGAGATGTCCCTTTTGAAATCGAAAGCTGCTTTCTTTATGGTGTTAGTAAGTATTTTCTTAAAAAATTGTCACCAACCACACCATGATAATAATATTTATTGTGAACATCCACTCATGTGTGATTTATAAATAACTTGGAACTTTGTACAAACAAACAAAGCTTTTAAATAAAGAAATGAATAGGGATCCTCAACAAGGTCTTGGGAAGATTAGGTCAACAAGACAAGATATTGTACAAGAAAAAGAAGAATATATGCAGACACCAAAGACAATGTTAGAGTTTTACTAAAAAAGATACATAGTGGTTTGCATGATGTAACCCCACTTTAAAAGTAAGCTTAACCAACTTTATTATTAAGTATATTTAAAGGGTAATAAGATAATGAGATTTGTCCCATTTGTCTGGTTGGTTTGGAGTGCGGTCATTCACACGGATAACTTGGGATCGATTTCTTCCTCAATGTCTTCTGGGTCTATGTCTGTCGCACGGTGGTTTGTTTAGTGCGGTTTACATTTTCTATGTGATTTGTAAACTATTATACAGTAGGGGTTTATCTAGTGCGCACAGAATGCTTACACGAAGAGCAGAGACTACTGTGACGGCGGCAAGTTTTCGTGGGGTTCCAAAATAAATAATGAGATTTGTGACTTAAAACAATACCACAAGTCTTGAGATTGGTGCTTCTTTTCGTTTTAGGCAATCCATGGGGTGGGGATCAACTTAATTGATATCCAAGGTCTTTGCATGATATATAGTTCTTACTTTAACTTTCGTGTTTCCTCTTTTTTGTTTTCCTTTCTTTTCTTGGTCATATTGATTTCATTTAAAATGCTTTTCAACAGAACCTTTTTTCCCTTACATTTTATAATAATAATCTCTATGTTGATTAATATATGACATATCAAGGTATTCGAATTCGATTGGTGGGTTATGCAACCTTGTGTGAAGCCAGAGAACAAAAGAAAAGAATCTAAATATTACTTTGAAAGGCAAACTATTTTATAGGGCATAATATTGAGGTAGCACCAGCTTTCCCATGCATTACCATCCACCTGAAAACCCAAAGGAACCAAGATAAAAATGAAAAAGCAAATAAGGATTTTGCATTGGTTTCTTCTCCTTAATTAATGGACAGGCAAAACTTTTTCATTGTTCCATCGTTGTTCTCACTTTAGGAAGGCAGACAGTAATTTATCAATACACTTTTTCCTGTCCTGACAATATTTCAAAGTGGACTATGGCTGGAGTTTGGACATAAAAATTATAATTTTTGGAAAAAAGTAATATTTGAAGTTAAGTTAGAAAAATAATATTTGAAATTTGAAATTATGTTTGAATATAAATTTCACTTAAAAAATATTGCAATTTTGTGAGTGGGGAAAAAAGGTTTTCTGAAAATTTTGATTTGAAAAACTCATTTTCGAAAAAATTCCAAAAGCTTACAAAATTTCATGGACAAACATATTTTAAAAAAAAAAAACATACAAAAAAATTTATGAACTAACGGGGCCTTGATACACCTTTGGTTTTTTTGGATTCATTTCCCATGTGGCTTTTTATTTTATTTTTCCTTCTGGCAAATGATTTCATTTTCATACAATCTGTTGCCATTTATTACGTTCTTGTATGTTTTTGATTTTTCTCTAAATTTAGATTCATTTCTCATGCTGTTACCATTTGGAGATTAACATCATTTCATACAAGCTAGAGCTACTTGTCATGCCGTTTATACTAGACAATATTGATTTCTCTCTTATGACAGAAAAGCTAAAAGAAGTTAGCAGCCAGTTAGTTGAAACTAGCAAGTATAGAATTTCTGACGAGAGAATGGCAAGTGAGGTTGTATTTTTTTTTTTTGGGGGGGGGGGAATGGGGGCGGCATGAGGGGATTATGTGTATACGGTCAAAATCGAGCTTGCCTTTTTTGTGCGAATGATCGAGGCAGGGGCATGATAAGACAAGGATTGGCTTCGATTTATATCATACTATGGTGCAGAGTTAGGTTGTCAAGGTCGAGACCCTAGACCGATTAAAATCGAGACCGACCAAGACCGAGATCGACCAAGATCGGATCCACAAAAAGATGGAGATCGAGGGAAGTTTACCGGGTTGAATAACGGAAAGACAAAATATCTGCAATCGGGCGAGGATCACGGTGCAAATCCCAGCATGTATCAAGAGGGGGACGATTAGCCAATCATGGAATTTCTCACTCTATTTGGAATTGTACCAAGAGTAGGACTCCCCTACTATATAAGGGGGTCTGATCATTTGTTAAGGGCATCATATTCACGTTACAAAGGCTATATATTCACTTTCTCTTAAGCTCTCAATATTCTTGTTACTGTGTTCACACTTACCGGCGAAATATTCATTTATTTCGAAGGCAGTCTAGCTCAAGGATTAAAGCTATACATTTTATTTGGTTTGTTTCATTTATATTTGCAGTTAATTCCATTGTCAATTTACCTTTTCTCTCAATTTGTGCTAAGTAAATCATGTGTCCTTAAAATCACAGTATAAATTCAATTGTTATCCCTTTTTAGGGTAAACAGTTTGGCTCCCACCGTGGGGCTAAGGATAATAGTGATTGCATGGTACAAATTTTGGTAATACACACTATTTTACGCTTGTTCTTTGAAGTGTCTTTGATTACAGGATTAAAAGATGTCGAATTCTCAGCCAGCACCTCAACACATTGACAATGATCTCGGCCACCACGGCAAGAATGAGAACATTGCACCAGGAAACATTGTACCCCCTACTGGCCTCGATAGAGTTCCGGCTATAGATTCAATCGGCGTCAGCTCGCATGTGGCCAATAATGGAAATTTGGCCATCGATCCCAAAAGCATCGTTCGTGGGGTACCCGATCAGTTGCTCAGAATGCACATGGCAGGATCAGCCTGCGCGTAATCTTCGAAATGGTGCAGTCCCAACAGGCAGCAATAGCTCAGCTCCAAAATCAAAACCACACGCCAAGCAGGGTCGAACTCGAGCGATCCCAAGAAGTTGTACACGGGGTCGAATCGGCTTCGAGAAAATCAAATGAGAAGGAATCAGAGACCAACCCTGCTATTATACAGATACTCAAGGAGTTGACAAAGCGAATCGAGACTGGGGAAAAGAAGATCGAGGAAAACGATACGAAGGTGGAAACCTATAATTCCAGGGTCGACCAAATCCGGGGGAACCTCCGATATTGAAAGGTCTAGATTCCAAAAGGTTTGTACAAAAACCTCCCCCCCCTCCAAGTGCAGCTCCGAAGCCAATCCCCAAGAAGTTACATATACCCGAGATTCCTAAATAATGAGACGACTGATCCAAACGAACATGTCATTTTCTACACGTGTGCTATCAAAGGAAATGACTTGGAAGATGACGAGATCGAATCCGTCTTATTGAAAAAATTGGGGAGACTCTATCAAAGGGTGTTATGATATGGTATCATAATTTACCACCTAATTCTATTGACTTGTTTGCTATGCTTGTAGATTCCTTTATAAAGGCACACTCCGGAGCCATTAAGGTCGCAACAAGAAAGTTGGACCTTTTCAAGGTAAGGCAGAAGGACAATGAGATGCTTAGTGAATTCGTATCTCGATTCCAAATGGAACGAATGGATTTACCACCGGCCACCGACGATTGGGTCGTTCAAGATTTCACTCAAGGTCTTAATGTTTGAAGTTCAGTAGCTTCACAACAGTTGAAGCAGAATTTGATCGAATACCCAGCTATCACTTAGGCCGATGTACACAATCGGTATCAATCGAAGATCAGGGTCGAGGATGATCAATTGAGGGCTCCCTCTGGGTCCGTTTATCCTAACATGTCCGTGGATAGAATCAAGAGAGATATCGATCGAGAACCGAGGTCAAAAAGAGATCGGTATCAACCGTATAATGGGGACCGTAGAGACAGTGGATCTGGGCAAAATTCTACACGGAATGAGAGTAGAAATGATCGAGGTCAAAGTTCACGGGGACTTGGTACTGAGGAAGGTCACATTAAACATATGAAATCCAAATGAAGGTACAACCCCATTTCAATTCTTTCTATTATTCTACTAACACTTGCAGGTTATCGACGAGGAGTGGCACGAAGCTTTAGGTCTTAAAGCACGCGTTGCACTGTTTTCCCTTGAACCATTTTTTGTCCCAATTGGATTTTTTCGCAAGGTTTTTAATGAGGCAATAACGGATCGTGCTAACTCAAAAATCGAAGGTCAACCACGAATCGGTGTCAAAGACAGCATTTAACAGTATCCGAGGTTCCATACAATAAACCTCGAATACTGAGAGGCATTGCCTTTGGATGTTAACTTTGTTGTGAGGAAATTACTTCATAATAACGGGGTCTCGATAGGGCCAAACGGTTGAACGAACCATGCCCAGATAGGTTGTTCGAGCCCTGGCTCAAAACATGTACGCATGTGCAATCATTTTTCATAAGAATAAAGAGAAGTATTTTTCCTTGCAATTATTTCATGTCTTAGAAAAAGTTTTTCTACTTTACAATTCCATACTTCAATCTATTATGGGAATGAGCTTAAGGGCTGATTGTAACCAGAGTTCGAATAATCACTCCCACACTCGGGGACTGACATCCATAAAATAAACTCGAACAGATCGAAATATTGAACGTTGAGGACATAAGACCTCTTAGGCAACCCACGAAATTTAAAGGCCATGTCCATACCCACTCGGGGACTGTTATCTTAGGAAGGCCTGGATAATCCGAGAAACCGAGCTCACTGGGCTACACCAAACTAATAGGCTACAGCCAAACACTCACTCGACCATAAAGCCTAAGGGGTGCTTTTTCTTTGAGTTCGAGCAAATTCTCACTCGACTACAAAGCCCAAGGGCTACCATTACTTCAAGTTCGAGAAATCATTCTCACTCGACTACAAAGCCTAAAGGCTGCAATACTTCGAGTTCGAGTAAACCCTCACTCGATCATAAAACCTAAGGGCTACTTTTACTTCGAGTTCGAGCAAGCCCTCACTCAACTATGGAGCCCAAGGGCTACCTTAACTCGAGTTCAAGCAAATTCACACTCGGGGACTATCTATCAAGCCCAAGGGCTACCTTATCTCGAGTTCGAGCAAATCCTCACTCGATCATAAAGACTAAGGGATATTGTTACTTTGAGTTTGAGAAAATCCTCACTCGACTACGGAGCCCAAGGGCTACCTTAACCCGAGTTCGAGCAAATTCTAGCTCGGGGACTATCTATTAAGCCCAAGGGCTACCTTATCTCGAGTTCGAGCAAGTCTTCACTCGATCATAAAAGCCTAAGGGCCAGTTTTACTTCGAGTTCGAGCAAGTCCTCACTCGACTACAAAGCCCAAAGGCTACCTTAACCCGAGTTCGAACAATTTCTCACTCAGGAACTATCTATCGAGATCAAGGGCCACCGTAGCTCGAGCTCGAGCAAAACCTCACTCGACTGTTAAGCCTAAGGGCAAATCTAAGTAAAGTTTGAACATTCACTCGGGAATTGCCGATTGGAAATAGTTAAGGGCAATACTTACTATCATTCCTTTCCATCTCAAACCTTGGACCTTCGAATACAACTTTATAATTTTATGCTAAGGGCTTTTTGACCCTTACATAAACTAACATATTCAGAAGCCAAGGAAAGGAAAAATGTTTTATATATTCACCGAAATATTTTTACAAGGGCAACACGGCCCGATGGAAGTTCTTTACAAAATGCCTAAGCGGCCTCAATAGAAATACAAAAACTATTTAAATGCCTAAGTGGCCTGGTCATCTCCATCTCCGGGAGTGGCATCTTCGCCCTCGGGGTGTTCCGCACTTTTGGATTTGCTCAAGCTTTTGAATTCTCCATCATCATCGGGTTAAGCTAATTTATCAGCCTCAGTTTTAAGCTTCCTAGCGTTCTCAATCTCGACTAAAAGATCGAAGCCCCGAGCGTGGATCTCTTCGAGAGTCTCCCTCCAAGACTGGCATTTGGCGTGCTCAGCAACCCAATTTGCTCGAACCTGAGCAACCTCGACAACCTCCTTTGCTCGGACCTGAGCAGCTTTGGCATCGGCCCGGTAAACAGCCACCATTGCATCAGCATTGGCCTTGGTCGCTTCGACCTCCGATTTGGCCGCTTCGAGCTCTGTGACCAACTTCTCTCGATTAGAAATTACATAACCCAACTAAGACTGGAGCTTCTCAATTTTCTTGTCTTGCGCCAAGGTTTTTTCCTTTATATTTCAGAGCTGACCTTCAGTCGAGGCCAACTAGGCCCAGACAGTCTCCTTTTCTGAGGCCAAATCCATGTTCTTTTCCATTCTTTGGACTCAGTCTTTACAGTCTCTACCTCTTCACGGAGCTGCCCGATTATATCAATCTTTTGTTGGACCTACGGGTTTAGATAGTTAGTCATTATGCCTGATTCATCTTCAGTAACTTCAAAGATTATGTTTACCTGCTCGACCAGATCGGCATGCTTTTTTTGGGACACCTCTAAATTAGCTCGAAGGCTCTTAACCTCCACTTCTCTTTGCTCACTAAGAAGTTTGAAGTCATCCTTCTTCTCGGTGAGCCCCTGAATCTTGGCCTCATACCGGCTCAACTCCTCTCGAGATCGAAGCAAGGCCTCGTGATGAAGCACTTAAGCCTGCAAAACACGGAAAAGGAAATTGTATAAAAAAGCATAAGTACAGAAATTGAAATTGTCAAAGGTATCTAAGGGTACCCGATTCAACATCTGTTGAACTTTATTGAACAGGAAGGGCATCTCCACTTCATCCATATTAGTCTGGTCCTCTTCGGTTACCAAACACCGAAGGTAGCTAGCCACCCCTATGGGGGCAGAAAGGACTCGAGCATCCTCCGGGACCGAGATGTCAATCGATCGCTTGCGTCTGGGATCAACACTTGGAGCTGGAAATCGATTGGTCAGTTTAAGGCTCAAGGAAGCCTCACTCAAGCTCTTCTTTGGTATCTCCAAGTCACCCAGGCCGGTTGCGTCTTCCACTTCGACAAAATAGCCACGGAAAGGGTCTTCTGCACTATGGACCCCTTCATCATGGCAAGTCTCCGCCGCCTGAGCATCATTAATCATCGACTCAGTGAATGAAGGAAATGAGAGGGAATCTCCGATTTTTATCACCCCAGGTAAATCTTTTGGGACACCGCCTTCATCTCGAGAACCCTCGAGCCCAGTTTCTATATCAGCATCAGTCGCCTCCCCGATAGATTCCTCACCTCGAGGCAAAGCAAGTTCGAACTTTTCTGGCTCGAGGACCTCGGCTAAGGCTTCCTCGAGCTCATCTAGTCGCGGCGGTACGGTCTCAGCCCCCACCGGTTTGGGAGTTCCTCAAACATCGACACCGGCTCACACACGAGCCACCAGCCCGGTTCCCTCTTCTTTTTCGTCTTCGGGATCTTCCCTTAACCGTTGGACTGACTCCAAAGTTAAAGGGATGATGTTCCCCTGTGGTTTACGGGTTGTCTTCTTTTTGGGCTTCTGCCCCTCAAATTTCACGAAAGTTGAAACCTTCTTCCTCTTCTTTTTCTCCACCGGCTTCGAAACAGATGATGGGGGAGGGATTTCTTCATCACCAGATGGAGGCCTCATCATCACCTCCTTTCCAAGACTTGCAAAATAAGAGAAATAAGTAAGTTAGAAAAAATATTCGAACAGTGGTCAAATCATTAAGTTGAGGAGAAAAACTTACCATGGCTACTAGCCTCCCATCGACCCTTCGCCAAACCGTCCCATGCGCGCTCAGCTTGTGTCGATTGTGATATCAGGCTCCTAACCCAATCCTCAAGTTGGGGGACCGCACCCGCCATCCAGGCAACGGGTGCATCCAGTAAAACGCTAATAAGAAAGGGTAAAAAATGAAGACAATAAATAGAAATTAGGGACGGAATCTTACTTACGTTTCATATTCCATTTCTCAGGAAATGGCATACTCTCAGCCAGGATCAAGTCCGAGGTCTTCACTCGAACAAATCAGCCCATCCAGTCCCAGTCTTTGTCCTCGTCTATGCTCGAGAAAGGTGCCCTAGTGGCCCGACGTTGAAGCTTTATTAGTCCTCCTCGATAGAGTCGGGGACTATATAGGCGTATGAGGTGATCGAGGGTGAAGGGAAGCCCATCAACTTTGCTTGCGAAGAAACAAAGTAGTATCACGATCCTCCAGAAAGAGGGATGGATCTGACCGAGGGTCACCTCGTATTTCTTGTAGAAATCTATGATAATCGGATCCAAAGGACCCAAAGTGAAGGGGTAAGTGTAAACACTTAATAACCCTTCCACGTGGGTGGTGATCGATTCTTCTAGAGCAGGCACTACCACATGTTTTTTACTCTAGTTGCAATCTATTTTAACCCGGGAAAAGAGTTTTTCAGTTATCGAGCATATATACCTCCATAGTGGCTCGCATCGGCTCTACACCGAGGAAGTTTTTCAACCTTGAAATCAAAATCAAGGACACACCCTCTGGGAAAAAAATCTTCTGGACATGGCTCCGTCGTCGTTTCCTTACCAACCGACCATGACGATGAAACATTCTCCTTTTGTGAAATGGTTTTTGAAGTCTTAGCCATTTATATGAAGAAGAATGAAACTGGGGAGGAGCGCTTGGTAATTTGTTAAGAAACTTAGAGATCTGAAAATACAAAGCTCTGAAGAAGGTAAAGGGTTTTGGAGATTAGAGTGAAGAGGATTTGAAAGTAAAGTTTGAAAAACGAAGAAAGATACATTTATAGGTAAAGATGACGGTTCAAATCCGGTAGTGGCCGACCGTCGATTGGCACGCATTAAATTCCTGGGAAACTGTGTCGCCGAGACGTTTCAGTTACCTCTATTTCTTATGTCATGTTGCTTACGTCATGATATATCGAGGTAAAGATCGAGGGCTCAAATCATTTCTTGTCATTACTCTCCAAAAAACGAGCGGACTATCTGTAAACGGTCAAAATCGGGCTTGACCTTTTTGTGCAACTGATCGAGGCAGGGGCATGATAAGTCAAGGATCGGCTTCGATTTATATCATACTATGGTGCAAAGTTAGGTTGTCAAGGTCGAGACCCTAAGACCGATTAAGATTGAGATCAGCCAAGATCGAGACTGAATAAGATGGAGATCGAGGGAAGTTTACTGGGTTGAATAACAGAAAGACGAAATATCAGCAATCGATCAAGGATCACGACGCAAATCGTGACACGTATCAAGAAGAGGTCGATTAATCAGCCAATCATGTTATTCTCACTATATTTAGAATTGTACCAAGAGTAGGACTCCCCCACTATATAAAGGGGGCCTGATCATTTGTAAAGGACATCATATTCACATTACAAAGGCTATATATTCACTTTCTCTTAAGCTCTCAATATTTTTGTTATTGTGTTCATACTTACCGGTGAAATATTCATTTAATTCGAGGGCAGTCTAGCTCAAGGATTAAAGCTATACATTTTATTTAGTTTGCTTCATTTATATTTGCTGTTAATTCCATTGTCAATTTACCTTTTCTCTCAATTTGTGCTAAGTAAATCACGTGTCCTTGAAACCATATTATAAATTCAATTGTTATCCGTTTTTAGAGTAAACATTATGGTTTTTTATTAGGCTGCAATGAGCAAAAAAAGGGGAATTGTAGTCCAATGTTTATGAGATTAATGACCGAATATCTAATGTAGTATGACCAAATTTATCTCTCTTTTTTTACGTTTTGTAGTACTTCATATGAAAAGCTTTCACACCGGTAATGCTATTATATTCAGTAATTACACAAATATTATGAATATGTATGAATAATTAAAGCAGGCCACTTGTTCCTATAGCATTGCGATGAAGGTGGGGGCCAGTTTAGGATATGAAATGAAAATAGAACCAACCAAATGATTAAGGGAAGCCTATAAAGGTGAGAGCTTTTAAGGACAGAAGTGAAAATATTTCAATCTTTAGACACCAACTTTTTTTTAAAAAAGAATTTTTAACTTTTACCCCCAATATTGGGACAAACGCATGGGGTAATGTATTTGATTGCGGAAGCAAAGTAGGAGGCTTCTTGTCCTACCTCATGCCCTACAATCCGATAGCCACAGCCATCAATGATAAGGTTCCAAAATCAAAAACACCTCACGCTGATTTTAGTTGGGTTCACTTTAGAATTTAGATTATAGCCTGTGCATCATTTCAAGAACGCTGGTGGCAGTAATCTATATTGTATGAATATCTTCCTTTATATGGCAATAGAGTGGTTCTAATAATGCATATGAAACTCAAATAAATTTATCATCTTTGTAAGTTAAGACGACATCATTTTGAATTCAAGTATTCTGTTTATGTAATACCATTAATTTCTAGATTCAAAATAATTGTCGTATTTTTATCACGTCAATTACTCTACAATGATCGTTTCATCTTGTAAATAATTTGCTGATAAATTTAGTTAGTTGTTCTTTCACATAAAAGTTCTGACTAAAGATTTACGTGCAACGCGCGTACATAATGAATAGTTACATTAAAAAGCATGAACCCCTAAACTTAAAAGTCAAATTACATATTCACCCTTTAGTTAAAAAAAAAGCAAAGGAAGTCACAATCGCTTCAACGCGTGCATGGTTTGAAGACCTAAATAATGAAGCGGTGGCAGCTTTTGGTTTTGAAGAAAGCATCTTTGCGCGCTACAAACGTTGCATCTACTATTCTGATAGGGTGCGTTCACTTAATTGGTAGACTCATATGAGAAGTTGAAGCATGTGCACATTGGAATTAAACTTGTTTGGAAAACTTACTCGAAGCCGGTTCTTGAAAGTAATTCCTCAATATTCAAGATCAGTGATATATGGCTTTATGTATATATATATATATAGCTCTAAGTTTGGAATATACTGTTGGTTTTTGGTATCTTCCTACTTGTTGTATTTGTAAATTATAATTCTGGAGAAAAGAAAGTTAGCGTATAAACGTAAATATAAACGAAACAGTAATTAATTCGAGTCCACTGAATTCACAGTGTTTCCTTAAGGAATTTAATCCCCTCCTAGTACCCAAGGTTATGGATTATTTCCTCCCAGAATAGAACGAATTACACACTGGTGTAGCGGTACTTCAAACCCCAGTGTTTCAGCGAACACAAAGTTCGGTAGTAAATCACACTTACGGTTGCTTTGTTTGTAGTTTTAAAATAATGCACAACAAAGGAGGAGAACTCAGAAGTCGAATGGAAATTCTAAGAGGAAGGAATGCAATTTATAGCCGATGTTGAGTTCTTACTGAAGAGGATATCAGTAGTTGTGTAAACTGAAGAGGAACGATTTCTTTCTGTGTCTTCAACAAGTTGCTTGCACCATCTATTTATAGTGCAGTTAGCTGCTAAACACGGACCCGCTGCCACTCATTTAGTGGAGCACTAGGCCATGGTGGACGGAGCACCAGGCTGCTAACTAATGGAGCAATCACTTGCTATTATGGAGCAAGCATTTGGCAATGGTGGGAGACGCATTAGCCTGCTAGAACAAATCCACGGATTGGAACATATCCGTTACAGACACAGATAATATTACGTTAATATTTACTATTAACAAATAAATTTGGTCAAAAAAATTAATCAATCAATCATGTGACCAAATCCGAATCCGAATCCGAAGCCGAAGCCGAAGCCGAAGCCGAAGCCGAAGCCGAAGCCGAAGCCGAAGCCGAAGCCGTAGCCGAGCCGAGCGAGCGACGACGACGACGGCGCGAGGCTTGACTTCTTCTTAACTCTTTAAGAGCTACAAGAAGAGCAATTGTATATATACCCACCAAAATCTTTTTCCTCTTCCAATATGGGACAATGTTTCAAGAGATGGAAACTTAAAATTTTACTAAAAAAATTCATTTTCCCTCCATTTCCTATTCACCCTCTTTTTAAGACTTTTCCATCTTAAAATCCTCAACAATCCCCCACATGAATAGGGAATGGCTATATCACAGAAGTATGCATGAAAAACTTGTGTGATTTGAAAGCAAGGATTAATTGCATTTGGATAAGTAGGTTTCCCTTTGAACTTTTCGTAGTGAACTTATGTCGGATATACTCGGTCAATCGGTAGATTTGATATCTTTGAACCGTCGAACTTAAGTGTATACCTAGACAACCATAAGTCACATAATCATCCCTTAACCGTCTTTGGTTCTCATTGTTGTGTTTGTTTCAGCCATGAACACCGCTTGGTTTCATAATTGCGTAGAGAATTGGCCTTGCAAAATTCTCCTTGAAGCGGCTAACACTTCACACTTACATAGGTGATTTCTAATCGTGTCATCTCGTAGATACACTATTTGATATACCCCTATCAAATTTAAAAATCATTAAAAAGTCTTAATGATTTATCCTTGGTACTGAACATTGTCTCATCACGAGAATGGACCAAAATTTTTGTTGACAATGTTGAACCGTCATTAATGACTTTGTTTGATCTCCTTGAACCTAGATCTTGGGATCTCCAGTCTTCTAGGTAGAGTTACCGCCACAATAACTTGTTCTCGGCCATAGTCCCATTCCCCTCGATGATTTCTCAACTACCTCTCTAGTTAGGCCTTTTGTAAGTGGATCTGACACATTATCACTTGACCTTACATAGTCAACGTGATAATTCCTCTTGAGAGTAGTTGCCTAACGGTTTTATGTCTTCGTCGTATATGACGAGATTTACTGTTATACATAATGCTCCCAGCCCTTCCAATTGCCGTTTGGCTATCACAATGTATGTATATTGGTGCCAACGGTTTGGGCCAAAATGGAATGTCTTCCAAGAAATTCCGGAGCCATTCAGCTTCTTCACCGGCTTTATCTAAGGCTATGAACTTAGCCTCCATTATAGAGCGGGCAATACAAGTTTGTTTGGACGACTTCCAAGATACCACTCCTCCACCAATAGTGAATACATATCCACTTGTGGACTTCAAATCAATTGAACCGGTGATCCAATTTGCATCACAATATCCTTCAATCACTGCAGGATATTTACTGTAGTGCAAATCAACATTTTGGGTATGTCCTAAATATCCCAAAACTCGTTTCATTGTCATCCAATGAGATTGACCTGGATTGCTCGTGTATCGACTCAGTTTACTTATAGCACAAGCTATATCTGGTCGTGTACAATTCATGATGTACATTAAGCATCCCAACACACGAGCATAATCCAATTGTGATATGTTTTGGCCTTTGTTCTTTGCTAATGCAAGATTCACGTCAATTGGAGTCTTTGTAACTTTAAAGCCTAAGTGCTTGAATTTTTCAAGTACTATCTTAATATGATGAGATTGTGGCAATGCTAGACCTTGAGGAGTCTTTTGGATCTTAATCCCCAGAATTAAATCTGCAACTCCCAAGTCCTTCATATCAAACTTGATAGTTACCATACGCTTAGTCGCATTTATGTTGGCAATGTCATTACTCATTATCAACATATCATCCACATATAGGCAAATAATGACTATGTGATTTGGAACATTTTTAATGTACACACATTTATCACATTCATTTATCTTAAAACCATTTGACAACATTGTTTGGTCAAATTTCGCATGCCATTATTTGGGTGCTTGTTTTAGTCCGTAAAGAGACTTAACAAGTCTACATACCTTCTTTTCTTTACCTGGAATCACAAACCCTTCAGGTTGTTCCATGTAAATTTCTTCCTCCAACTCTCCATTTAAGAAGGCCGTCTTAACATCCATTTGATGAATTTCAAGACCATAAACTACAGCTAAAGCTACTAGCATTCGTATGGACGTAATCCTCGTCACTGGAGAATATGTATCAAAGTAGTCAAGACCTTCTCGTTGTCTATACCATTTGACAATAAGTCTTGCCTTAAATTTATCAATAGTGCCATCATCTTTAATTTTTCTTTTAAAAATCCATTTACAACCCAAAGGTTTATTTCCAGGAGGAAGATCAACCAATTCCCATGTATGGTTGTTCAATATGGATTCTATTTCACTATTGACTGCCTCTTTCCAGAACAATGATTCCGAAGAAGACATAGCTTCTTTAAATGTTCGATGCTCATTTTCCAATAAGAAAGTCACAAAATCTGGTCCAAACAAAGTAGACGTTCTTTGACGTTTACTACATCTTGGATCCTCCTGATTAAATGTACTTTCTTTTGTTTCTTCCCGAAGTCGTTTAGATCCTTTACCAATCGACTCGCATTCCTTTTTATACGGATATATATTTTCAAAGAACTCAGCATTATCTGATTCTATAGCCGTATTATTATGAATGTCGTGATTTATGAACAAGAAATCGATATGCTTTACTATTGGTCGCATATCCTATGAAAACACAATCAACTGTTTTCGGTCCTATTTTTACCCTTTTGGGTTTAGGAACTTGCACTTTTGCCAAACATCCCCACACTTTCAAATAATTCAAGTTGAGCTTTCTTCCTTTCCATTTTTCATATGGAATGGATTGTGTTTTGCTATGGGGTGTGAGCACGTGATTTTTGCCCTATGAGAACTACTCCCAAAGATTCAAAATAAAATGGTTTTGTGTTGTTTGTGATTTATTTGTATTTTGTCTGTGCATGTTTATTTCTACTTTAATTAAGAAAAATACAAAAATATGTGTTGCATGTGCATTTAGGATTTAATTTTACAATTTAGGAATTAATTAAACAATCAAGTTTGTTTTACAAAATGGAAAAATCACAAAAATATGTACTTTGCATTTTTGTATTTAATGTCTGAATTGTGTGATTTAATCTTTATTTGATGTTTAATTTTGTGTGATAGCTATTATTAAGAGTTAATGTTTTTAGTTAATTGTCGATTTTATAATTTAATTAGGATTTTTAGTTGAAAAGGAATTAAAAGAAAATGAAAAAGAAAAGAAAAGAGTGAAAATTGGACCAAATCGGAACTGGGCCATTATATTTTGACCAAAAATCAGGCCCAAACAGATGCCCAGACCGGTCCAAATCTCACAGACGTTCGAACGACGTCGTTTCAACAGCAATTAATCACAGTTGTTGGTCCTGCATGATCCAACGGCTCAAAAGTCGTCTCCCTTACCCATTCCCTAGCCCGACCCGTTACCCGGTTCAAATCGACCCCCTACTTAAACTAAACGACGCAGTATTGGTTAATCTCCTTGATCCTAGCCGTCAATCTTCATTGATCCAACGGCCAGGATTTAATCCCCTCCCCCGTATATAAGTCCAATCTCTCACCCCATACCCCCCAAGCCATACCCTCTGTTCATCCTTCGTCTCTTTTAGAGACAAACCAAACGACCCTCGAAACCCTAGCCGCCCTGAAACCCTTTCGCCTGAAAGCCGGCGGCAACGATGCCGATAACCATGAAACTAACACCCCTCGAGCACCTAACCACCCTCTCCACGAATCTCTTACCCGTTTTGCTCGAATCAGCCTGTAGCTTCTCGAATCTTCAATCGAAGATTCGAGCAAAACTTGAAACTACCCCAACCAGCCCCAAACTCACCCCACGGCACCCCCTGACCACCCTCGTTACCAAACCACCGTTGGTTTGGTTCGAATCAGATCAGAACCGTTCGAACCCCAAATCGAACCCCCAAGAACCCTAGAAAACCAAAGGTTGAAGTCTGTCCGAAGAAAAGGAATTTGGGTGTCTAGTGGACCTTAGTCGAAGTGTTCTCAGTTGAGAACACTCGATTAAGGTCCCTTCGACCTCAAAAAAGGTCCGAGTCAGAGTCCAAGTCAGGATCGTGTAGTGTCCGAGTTCTTGAGGTATTTTTCCTGTCCTGTTGATTCCATTTTGTATGTATTTATATTTGTTTATTTGTTTAGTTTAGTTTTATTCATTTTTCAATTCTTTTTGTAGATTGATTCTGTCCTTCTTCAATGACCTTTTATTTGGTCGAACTTTTTCTGGTCATGGTCAATGTATATGATAAACTATATAATCGATTTGAATGAGTGTCGTCGATTAGTTAAGTTTTATTATGAATCCTTGTTTCTATCAATACGATTCGAATCACCTGTGTGCCTGTTCGATTCTTATTTGCTATTGATTGTATGTGTTGTAATTCGTGTAGTCAATTGGATAAGTGTCGTCGATTGGTTTTACATGCTTGAATGTTAGAATAACCTGATTTGACTCATGCTGCTTCAATTCTGATTGAATCACTATTAGAATTTGATAGGCTGGATTGGTTATAGCTGTTGTAGTTTGGTGATTAATTAGGAATCAACTTAGTTATCTGTTTAAGGAGATTGGTTATAGCTGATGAGGTACAGGGGATTGGGTAGGACAGTAATTTCAGGGACCCTAGGAGGGTATTTTGGGATTTGAAAGGTTTGAAATGGGTTTAAGTTGAATGGCCTGACAGTAGGGTACTAAAGTGCCATTAAACTAATGAATTGTTTAGTATTAGCGGGGAACAAAACATAATAACATGGGGAGACCTAATAGGGATTTAATTAAAGTATGCACTACCCATAACCATTGAATAAAATAAAGGAAAGACAAGGGTTAGTGGGGGACAAAAACAGACCTTAGTGGAGTCCTAGAGAAGATCATGGGAAAAATGTTTGATTAATGGGTCTAAATGCTCCTAAGAGCTGGAAAAAGATAAAAAGATTGGCTATAAAGGAGAGGGATCGGGACAGTGTAAAGGAAAAAAAAAGAGATTTTTGGAGAGGGTAGAGAGGGCATTGTTAACACACTTTTAGAGTTTGGTCTGGCTGTTTCTTTTGGGTAGACTTTAGAAGAAAAAGGGGATCGGAGAGAGGTATTCTGAGAGGTTTAGGAGTTCTTGAAGGATTCAGTTTTGAAACTAAGTCTGAGAGTTTGAAAAAAGAAGAAAAAATAGGAAAGGATTGAAAGTTACTGTTCCATTGGTTTTTAGTTGGATTTGGAGTCTTAAACACTGATTCATGCTCTTTGTTGCTTGCTGAATCTACTCTTGAAGTCTATTGGTCTACTTTCTGGTTTAAACTCAAGTTCTGTTAGGCTTAATTTGGGTATTTGTGTTGCTATTGGTATTGCTGGAGCTTTAACTGGTTTTCCTGATTTATTTCTGGTGTGTTTTGCTACTGGAAGTGTTGTGGGTCAATCTCTTTTCTATTTCGTTCCTGGGTTGCATTTTGGTCCTTCTGGTACCACATTGGGTCACTTTCAAGCTGTTGGTTATTTGTTGCTGTTTGTTGTTGCTGTGTTGTTACTGCTCTGCTGATTCTCATCTTCCTCTTCTTATATTTTCCAATGCCAGGTACACTATTGCACCCTTCGAATGACTGTAGGCTGAAAATGTGCGGAAATAATGCTATATGAAGAAGTGAAGCTTGTTTCTGATTTAACCTCTCTTTGAGTTGTGTGTTTAAATTATACACTCACTGATGATATAGATCCATGTTAGTCTATAATAGTTGGACTGAAATTAAGTTGTATGAGTTTCTCCTGTTGTTTAAAAACATAGTTCATACTACTACATGTGGGCATCTGTGAAGTTAGGAACGAGCTTAATGGACTGTTAAAATCAATCGGAAGCTATAGTTGTTAGATTATGTTCTATTAGTTTTGAGTATTTAGCTTGCACACCATTTGATAATTCAGATATCACTGCAGCAATTGAAAAGAAGAGAAGATTGTAAATGTGACTAGCATTGTTAGATAGCACCAGTCGTAGGCGTCAATTATGATTTTAGCATTTCGGATTGTGTTGTTCTACTGTTAAATAATCACAGATTTCTCAAAACAATTGGTAATGGTTCACTAGTTTTGAAGCAGGAACATGTAATTCAAATTAAGGGTACTGGTTGCCCGGATTGACGTTAATAAAGGCAGTGTTAAACCAAATTGGACTTGATGCATGATATAAGCCATTTCTTATATGTAAATAACGAACAGTAGAATGAGTAGGAGTAATATTCGCGTTTTATTCATGTAACTGATGCTGTGGAGATTTGACTTGGGGCCCTGCCCTCAGCCGTTGTTTAATTGGGCTCACATTTGGGCCCAAGCTGGCGTTTGTACTGATTTCTTACACGGACTGTAGAAAGGCCCAAAACCGTTGAATGATTTGAATTCATGTGCCCATGAACCCCAGTTATAACAAACCTTATTGTACCGGACTTTGTGAATTAAGTTGATTGGGTAGGATTTCTTTTTCTTTTAGAGATAAATAAAAAGAGAAAAAATGTAGTCACTTTAGGATTGTCTTTTTAAAATAAACAAGATAAGCCTCGCCTAGTAAAACTCACAGATTGCGGGGCCCTCACGATTGTATATATTAATTACTTAGAACTCGGGATCGACCGCTTAGCGAATTTCACGGCCTTCTTCCCAAAATAACAACGCGTTAGTCTCTTTAGGCGCGTACTTTAAATAATATTACCTTCTTAAACCCGGGTGCACATTTATGTGACCCAAATCCAAATCTCAACGAAGTCGAAATATGTCGATAATCACGGGTACATTGATTGTGACGTAGTTCGAGATGCATTTCCATGACGTTGCAATTATTTTTTTAAATAATGAATGAGACGAGCCTCGACAAACAAAATACATAAGCTGCGGGGCCCTCTATAAGTGTTTGTAAAATTCCTTAGACATTGGGATGAGCCGTTTAGCAAAAGTTCACGGCCTTCCCCAAAATGATAATACGCTAGTCGCCTTAGCCGCGCCTTTAATAATTTACTTTCTTAAACTCGGGTGCACATTTATGTGACCCAAATCCAAATCTCAACGGAGTCGAAATGTGTCGATAACCACGGGTACATTGATGTGACGTGGTTCGAGATACGTTTTCACAACGTTGCAATTCTCTGTTAAAATAATAATGATAATAATAAAAGCGGTTAAAAGTTAAAATTTGCACATAGGTTCGTAATTGTATAAAAATCAGATAATTAAGCCGAATATGACAGTTGAGCGACCGTGCTAGAACCACGGAACTCGGGAATGCCTAACACCTTTTCCCAGGTTAACAGAATTCCTTATCCGGATTTCTGGTTCGCGGACTGTTAAACAGAGTCAATATTTTCCTCGATTCGGGATTCAACCGATGACTTGGGACACCATGAATCTCCCAAGTGGCGACTCTGAATTTCTTAATATAAATCCCGTTTCGATTGTCCTTTAATTGGAAAAACTCTCTTATACCCTTACAGGGGTGTAGGTGAAAAAAGGAGGTGTGACATGGGGTACTCGATTTAGTATCCGGTTAGCCGTAAGAACGGCTTCCCCCCACAAGTTCGGTGGCAAATCAAAACTTATCATCAATACGTTCATCATCTCCTTTAATGAACGATTCTTTCTTTCCGCAATCCCATTAGATTGGGGCATGTAAGGGGCTGTTGTTTGATGAATAATTCCATATTCTAGACATATTTCTATAAAAGGAGATTCATATTCACCACCCCTATCACTTCTTATCATTTTGACTTTCTTGTTAAGTTGTGTTTCAACTTCATTTTTATATTGCATGAATGCGTCTATTGCTTCATCTTTACCATTAAGTAAGTAAACATAGCAATATCGAGTATTGTCGTCAATAAAAATTATGAAATACTTCTTTCCACCGCGAGATGGTATTGACTTTATGTCGCAAATATCTGTGTAAATTAAGTCTAAAGGATTTGAATTCCTTTCAACCGACTTATAAGGATGTTTAACATACTTAGATTCCACACATATTTGACATTTTGATTTTCCGCATTCAAACTTAGGCAATACTTCCAAGTTAATCATTTTCCGCAAGGTTTTATAATTGACATGACCCAAACGTACATGCCATAAATTATTTGACTCAAGTAAGTAAGAAGAAGCTGAAGTTTTATTATTAGTTTCGACAACTATTACATTCAACTTGAAAAGGCCCTCAGTAAGGTAACCTTTTCCTGCAAACATTTCATTCTTACTTATAACCACCTTGTCAAATACAAAAACGCACTTGAAACGTGCTTTACAAGAAGTCCAGTAGAGACTAAGTTCTTCCTAATTTCGAGAACATGAATGACATTGTTCAAAGTCATGACCTTGCCAGAAGTCATCTTGAGAAATATCTGCTCATATCCTTCAATTTTTGTTGTAGCAGCATTTCCCATAGAAAGCGTCTCTTCGGGTCCAACAGAAGCATAGATAGAAAATTCTTTCCTCACAGCATAAACATGGCGAGTGGCTCCAGAATCAATCCACCACTCCTTAGGATTTCCTACCAGGTTGCGTTCAGAAAGCATAGCACACAAGTCATCAATATCTTCGTGCTTTTCAACCATGTTTGCTTGACCCTTCTTCTTGTCTTTCTTTGCAGCACGACACTCTACAGATCTGTGTCCAACTTTTCCACAGTTGTAGCAATTTCCACTGAACCGCTTCTTGCTTGGGTTATTTCTTGGCCCCGAAGCCTGCATCCTCTTTCTCTTAATTTGAGAAGTAGCCTCAACAATATTTGCTACCATTATTATTGATTTTCCACGGCCTTTCTTTTTAGCTGCTTTGTTGTCCTCTTCGATTCTCAACCGAACAATGATATCTTCAAGGGACATCTCCTTTCGTTTGTGTTTCAAGTAGTTCTTGAAATCTTTCCACAAAGGAGGCAACTTCTCAATAATTGTTGCAACTTGGAATGCTTCATTGATGACAAGACCTTCAATGAAAATTCCGTTAGTAAAAATGCTAAAAGTTTTACTTTCAATATCAGTATTCATTTTATATATACCTTCAACAAGTAGATCATGAATAACCACTTGCAATTCCTGGACTTGGGTAATAACAGACTTGCTATCTACCATTTTGTAGTCCAAAATTTTTGCGGCAACGAATTTCTTCATCCCGGCATCTTCGGTTTTGTATTTCTTTTCAAGCGCAGTCCACACTTCTTTTGACGTCTCCATATTACTGTAGACGTTATACAGATTATCCTCCAGTCCGCTAAGAATATAATTCTTGCACAAAAAGTCAGAATGCTTCCACGCCTCAATCACGAGAAAGCGTTCATTCTCTGGAGTTTCATCATGCAGATCAGGAACATCTTCCTTGATGAACTTCTATAAACATAACGTAGTCAAGTAGAAGAACATCTTCTGCTGTCAGCGCTTGAAATCAATCCCGGAAAATTTTCCGGGTTTTTCTATCGGTACCAACACTGGTGTTCGGCTTGTTGATGCGTTGGCAGTCATCATCGGAACAGCTCGGTTTCCGTTGTCATTTGCCATTTTTTCTGTAAAGGAATGACACAAACAAACGTTTAATAAACGTTTAAACTTGGAGGGAAAAAAATCACGTAGATTTTAATCTCCAACAAACCGCCACGAAGGCTTTAATCTCCAATACGGGAGTAGACAAAACCAGAAAGGTTTTAGTCTCCAGAGCAGTAAGTATAACACAAATACAGAAATGGATTAAATTCCTTAAGCTTCTTGGTTTTTGGTATCTTCTTACTTGTTGTATTTGTAAATTATAATTCTGGAGAAAAGAAAGTTAGCGTATAAACGTAAATATAAAAGAAACAGTAATTAATTCGAGCCCACTGAATTCACAGTGTTTCCTTAAGGAATTTAATCCCCTCCTAGTACCTAAGGTTATGGATTATTTCCTCCCAGGATAGAACGAATTACACACTGGTGTGTACTTCAAACCCCAGTGTTTCAGCGAACACAAAGTTCGGTAGCAAATCACACTTACGGTTGCTTTGTTTGTAGTTTTAAAACAATGCACAACAAAGGAGGAGAACTTAGAAGTCGAATGGAAATTCTGAGAGGAAGGAATGCAATTTATAGCCGATGTTGAGTTCTTACTGAAGAGGATATCAGTAGTTGTGTAAACTGAAGAGGAACGATTTCTTTCTGTGTCTTCAACAAGCTGCTTGCACCATCTATTTATAGTGCAGTTAGCTGCTAAACACGGACTCGCTGCCACTCATTTAGTGGAGCACTTGGCCATGGTGGACGGAGCACCAGGCTGCTAACTAATGGAGCAATCACTTGCTATTATGGAGCAAGCATTTGGCAATGGTGGGAGACGCATTAGCATGCTGGAACAAATCCACGGATTGGAACACATCCGTTACAAACACGGATAATATTACGTTAATATTTACTATTAACAAATAAATTTGGTCCAAAAAATTAATCAATCAATCATTTGACCGAAGCCGTAGCCGAGCCGAGCGACGACGACGGCGCGAGGCTTGCCTTCTTCTTAACTCTTTAAGAGCTACAAGAAGAGCCATTGTATATATACCCACCAAAATCATTTTCCTCTTCCAATATGGGACAATGTTTCGAGAAAGAAAACTTAAAATTTTACTCAAAAAATTCATTTTTCCTCCATTTCCCATTCACCCTCTTTTTAAGACTTTTCCATCTTAAAATCCTCGACATATACCACTTCATTGGATCTGCTATGAGGTTGGTAACAAAATAGGACATGCTTTGTCAGAGACATTTAATGTTTCAATTCCAGAAAGTGGTAGCAAAGATGGTAATTACTACTATTTTCTCCGTTGAAACTTGACGGCGAGAACGGAAGAGAGGGGTTGGGTGGAATTGTGCTATACAAATATACTAGTATATTTGTTACTACTGTTATGTATTCCGGAATAATGCCCAAAAATTGTTTTGTGCGACAAGAGGATGAGCACAATAGTAAGCGTAAAAGAGATTAGTCTGGTACGTGGATGAAGGGTGAGAATCATGCGTTTGATGCGATTGTAATTTTTGAACTAAGAAAAAAAAAATCTCGAGGGAAGCAAATTATAGAATTGGTCAGTGGAATTTGTAATGTTCTTGAACAAAGATCAGAATTAAATTGAGTGCAGATCAATGGTAAGTTTCATTGATTAATCAATGAGTTACAATCTGAACGAATTAGAGTAAGTTGGCAACATAATGCTGCCTAGCTATGTTAATCGGATTCTGATCGTGCCAAATTAGAAGATGGTTCAGGAAGTAAGTGACAAAAATCTGCTTTAATTTTAACTTCTTTGCTAATTCTTATATTCTCTATTCTTTGTGATTTAACGAAATTTAATATCTTTAAATGTTATAAAAATATATGATCATGATCTCATAATATGTTTTGTGTCTAACGTACATATTATGATTAGGTAGTAATATTTATTATTAGGATAAGATTGTTATGGTACTTAGTTCTTTGACCAAATGAAGTTAGTTTGTTGATACACGATTTGGTACCATGAATGACAATATGTGAAGATCATTTTCAAGGTGGTAAGAATTTATAATACATGAAAGTTTTTGAGATCATTATGAAGTACTATGTTTGCCTGGATCATATCTTAAAAGCATGTTTAGCCAAACTTCTAAAATTAATTTATTTTAATATGTAGTAGCAATCATTATTTGGCCAAACTTTTAAAAAGTGTTTCTAAATGTATTTTTCTCAAAAAGTATTTTTTAAAAAAGTATTTTAAATAAAGCTACTTTTTTCTTCTTCTCAAAAACTGTTTTTGCTTCTCCTCAAAAGTATTTTTTCCTTTCAAAAGCTTGGCCAAATACCTTATTTTTTTATTTTTTTTAAAAAAGCAATTTTTACCAAAAGAATACTTTTGCCTTGAAAGAAGCTTGGCTTAATTTGAAAGTTGCTATAACTAGCTGAAATATAGAGAGAAATACTTCTTTATAATTAGTACTATATCATTTTGAGTTTTATTTAAGGTTAAAATATCTTTTATATATACTTGATGTCTTCTAATAAGAAACATAAAATATTAATGCTTTGGGCAATACTTGTACTATAATACTTATAAGTTAGAGTTGTCCACGATGTGGCACTTCAATTATCACCTTTACAACTTGCTTGGATGGTTGTTGCACTTGTATCGTATTATATTATTATCCCAAAATAATATTTGTTTTGATTGTTTAGTTAAAATTGATTGTATTGTGTTGTTATACATTGTTCCGAAATAATAAAATATCCCATTTTTTGAAGCAGCCAATTTGGTATGGTGAGATTTTTTTCTATTTTTCTTTTCAATTATGTCCTAATTTATTACTTTATAATTCTATTTTACTGTTTACCCTTTTTTATTTTAATCCAAATCTCCTAACCTACATGTTCATTCATTTTTTCATTCTGCCGCATCCAACTCCAACGTCAGGTATATGTTTTGCCTTCTTTTTGTTTTGTTCTTTCTTCTACTTTGATTTTTAACTCCAATTCTAATTATTTTATTTCCAATTAGCTGCATAATATTTATTTTTAACTCCAATTCTAACTACTTTATCTCCAATTAGTTGCATAAGATTTATTTTTAACTCCAATTCTAACTACTTTATGTGTAATTCTTGATAATATTTAAAATAATTGAGGGTATTTTAATAAACTAATCAATTACAGTACAGTATGATACAACAAAATATTATTTGGCAACAAGAAACAATACAATCTATCGAAACATTATATTCATAAAACGATACAATACAGTATATTATAAAACAATGGGTAACAATGATCCAAACATAGCGTTAGACATTCATTTATATACAACTACTTTAAGAAGTGAACGCTTATTACTCTTTTGGAGACATTTAATTACCATCTTAAGCATATATATACAAAAGTGTTTTAGAGTAGAATATTTTAACATATTCTTCAAAACCTATCTCATAACATGGAGTGATGATCTTCAGAAGCTTGAAGTTCTCACGTAAATGATGCAGAGTCTGGTGGCGGATCCACCCTTCTACGTGAGGGTCGCATGGCACCCGTTAGGTTGGCAAAATTTTTATATACGTGTGCTAAATTATTTTTAAACAAAGTTAATAGTTAATCTTGCCACCCGCAGTTTCAAACTAGACAAATGTGTCATGGTTGTGAGAATGTTTTGCAAGGTTTGATTGCGTGTAGGGCTCATGTTCCAAGGTAAATACTTATCCGTACTGTGTGCTTATACCAATCCAATAAATATATGACATATGTATTTAAAGAAATATTTAACACTAAACTATAGTTAATAAATATATATTCTCATACTAATTTCTCACTTAACCATGGTAAAAAAAAAAAGGGGACAACCCGATGCACAAAACATTCTTTGTTCACACATGGTCCGGAAAGGGCCGCACTCAAAGAGTGTGATGTAGACATAGTAAATTAGTACAGTTTGGTGTAAATACTGAGTGTGGGTAAATAAAAGTAGTATTGCTCTTAATCTCAAATATCTAAGCCTTTTTCTTTTAAAACTGAAAAACTTGGGTGTTGAGAATTTTGGATTGAGATCAAATTAATTTTTTATAATTTATTTTGTTTACCATATCTTAATTTTGTACTTGTCTATGGTTGTGTAAAGTTTAAAACTGTTTAGTTTTAAATTGTAATGAAAATTCCATACGTATTGTACAAAAAAAAAAACCATAAATTTTTTGGTTTTGAGTTTTGGGGACTTGTAAATTATCAAAATTTACGTTTACTTATGGAGTGTTGTTTAACTATTGAAGATAATTTTATTATTTTTCTTATTCTGAATTGGTGTAGTTCTCTTATCCAATATGTTATTTTACTTGTGAATTTTTTTTTTTAATAGAGACGGTGTGATTCTCTAAATAAAAAATTTACCTATTAATTTTACATGTGAAAATTTATTTTTAATTTATAAGAAAGACTATAATTCCACTGATGAAAATGTTGATTCTTGTATTATTAATAATAGAGATGTGATATATTGTACAAAATATTGGTTCTATTTGTTTTTTGATATATAAAATATGTAATTTTCATATTTGTAAACAAAAAACCTATTAAGTTGAATAAACTTGGAAGAGATTGAACCGATATATATTTCTAACAAATATTATAGTCAATGGATTAAAGTAAATATGGCACCCGCCACCTCTAATTCTTGGATCCGCCACTGTGCAAAGATTGATTATTTTTAAGATATACCATACAATCATTTGGGGTCTTGTGAATAAGGTAAAGTTTTCGGTGAGTATCTTCAAAATGATCAATAAATAAGGTGCGTCCATATAAATTGATCGCAAACACTCTCATGTATTGTTATGCTACATTTAGTTTAGCCTATACTTCCTAAAATAAAAATAAGTTAGAAAATCACATATATCTATTAAACTTTAATACTAATTTACGTATGTTCACAAGATATGTACTTTATTCTTATATGTTAATTTTTTACTCAAATATTGATCTTAATAATATTAATATTATTTTATAAAATAGCATGTTACATAACTTAGCATACACGTGCAACGTACGTGCCAAGAAACTAGTTATTAGGAAAAAGCTTACAAGAAAATAGATAAGAAACAATTACTTAATTAGTATGTGGCGTTTCAAAATTTAAAGAGGAAATTGTGTAATTACGATAATTACTAGGAAAGTGAGTGCAATTCTATCTTACAGTGAAATTCTAAAAAACTCCATGCGTAGCCTCAGTATCATACAAAATATTGTTAGATGTAAATTTTTATTGGTTTTTACCCTAACATTTGTTCTATTTTCTTATTTAGGGGGAGGGGGCTGGGGGGTGGAGGAGTTTGTTATTTTAAACGTTAAAGTAGTACGTGACTCGTTCACAAGTCCAGCAGCTAAAATTATGGAACTAGAAAGTATCATATAAATTAAAACCAAAGCCTTCGTGTGTGAGTGTATCTTTCGTTCATAGTATTATTTTAATTATTATCGGGTTTGTTGTGGAAAGGAGCACGCCAGCACCCTCAAAATATATGGTTGTACCTTGTACAAGAATGACAAATAAAACCACAAAATGAATTGTGCTTACACTTATCAAGTTACAGTTGACCAAACCTTTTAGGTAGATTACAAACGACAATGTCCTGTTATTAGAACAGTAAGGATCTTAAAGGGGGCAAAACTTTGAGGAAACATAAAAAACCCTAACTATTAGACATGAAGAAAGCTGAGAACCCCAACTTTGTTTCTAAATGATGTCAAGAATACTTATATCTTTCACGATAAAAAATAAATTATTATCGACGTTTTTGCTCAAACTCACTTTCTCAGGAAAAGGCAACAATCCTGGCTCAAAATTGGCGAATTTTGTGTAATAAGCAACTCAACCACTCTTCATGAAGCTATTGTTGAATCTTGAGGACTGGGAAAGCAATAACATCGCGGATGCTTGCTGAGTTTGTCAGAAGCATTACTAGCCTGTCAATGCCAAGTCCCTGAAAATGAATGCCATCCTTTAGTTTAAATGACTCAAATAATAAACAAGTTTATGAGATACTTTATTTTTTGCTGATCCAAAATTTTGAATATGACCAGAATATCGAGCAAACTGTATCATTACATGGTGTATTTGACAGAATGTTTCAATTGTCCTGTCTTGTAAATCACCAAAAACTAGAAGTTTCATTTGTGGGCAAAAGTATGCATTTAAGGAGAAAATTTAGTTACTATCACATAGTTGTCCATTTTGCTGGATTTTTATATTATGGTTACAAAAGGATATAATCTATGTAAGACGAAATACAGGTAAGCGGAACACCAAAGGTAGCTGCACCATTTAGTAACTATGAATTCCATGAGAGAGATTGGCTCAACATACCATTCCAGAAGCTGGAGGCATTCCATATTCCAAAGCTGTGAGGAAGTCTTCGTCAAGAGTTACTTCATACGAGTCATCATTATCATCTTTGTTCTCTTGTCCCTCTGAACCAGCCTTATTTAAACCTGATGCCGCTTTCTTCTCATTATGTTGCTTCACTTGCTCTTCCAAGCGTCTTCTCTGCAGCAAGTTACAACAGAACAGTATATATAAGCAAGTTATAAGGCTTGAATGTATTACAGCATTGATATGTTTTCATATGTAAATGAGCTTCCTAGTATATATAGGAATTTCAATAGCTTCCACTGGGTTTCAAATGCTTCAGCTTTCCAGCGTTATTGGAAATCCCACCTAATATGGCTATATGAGAAGATGTTTGTGGATTCAAATCATAGAAGCCCCAGATTTTGCCCACCAACAATTCATGCCAAGCACGAGTATAAGTATTGGTAAGCAAATTTGCAACCGGAAGGTCTAAAAGAAGCGCAACAAAATGATATATGCTGCTCCAAGCAATTCTCACAAATCAACTAGGGGAGATTCTTAGAACATCTGGAGTAACTCCAAGTAAGAAGCATGATAGAATGTTACAGGAATTGTGTCTGGGATAGAGTGGTTTCCCTGTCCTATCGGTGGTATAAGGCCATATGCTCTTTCATGACATTCTATTGTACCCATCTTGAGTTATCTTTAAAGAGATTGGAAAGCCCTATTAACAAATTCTGTTTAGCTTGAACGGCATAACCACTTTTTTCTACTCTTCTTCCTTGAGAATAAAGCCTTCATCTTTTTATCGCCAAAACATAAGTTCCGAAGCAGGGAACTCAAATCTAGTAGATTTTGCTAGCTTGAAGAACCCAGACCTCTTTATAAAACTCTTCTTCCATGTTTAAAAGAAAATTCTTCATCTTTTAACCCCAACACAAAAGGTTTTATGCACAGAAATTCAGACCCAAAGAATTGCTCAATGTAAACTTGAAATGCATCCTAAGTATGAAATCTTCAGCAAGAGAAAGCACATGTGCCTGCCTTTTTCCAATGATATCAGCTTACACTCCTCTGCATGTCTAGAAACACAAAAGTGAATCAGGAAAGGACATTTCACAACAATAAAGATTGTCATTGTCTGCTGTCATTGCCTTGATTACAGCCAGTATCCGTCTCTAAAAGAATTGGTGAAAATTATAAAAAGAAAAACCATTCACCTGTTTTATAGGAATTGACAATCCATCATTTTGATAATATGGGTGGCAAGAGATTCTTCCACTTTATCAAATTAAAACATACAGACAAGCAAGCAGTTTCAAGATTTCAACACCCGAATACCTGGTCCACAGGATCAGTTAATTCTGAGAAGGCATTCGCTAGCTCGCGACCACAAATGAATAGCTCGAATCTCTCAGTTAAGCCTGAATGCCTGAAAAAACAAACATCATGTAACAAGAAAGTCGATGTGTATAATAGAAGTGAAAAATAGAAGCAGCTTCCTTTTGTAATATATTACACAATCCAATATTCATTTGAAACAAAACATTACAAGATCCAATCTTAACTTCAGGAAACTGACAGTGGAAAAGCTCTAACGACATCAAGAATCAGCAAAAAGAGTGCTTATACCAGAAGCCATATCATTTAAACAACCTAAGAACCCGAATAGCTGAAAGGACAGCAGAGCATCTTTTGACAAAGGAAGATCACTTTGAGTTGAAGCAAATGATACACGGAAGCCAAGACTACTAGACATGACCTCAAAAATTGTGTTCTGCCTATTCTAATGTATAGGAGATTTCAGCATCAAACTCAAATATTTAGAAACATCACAGAAAGCAAAAGCCAGTAACATTTACTTGTAACAGAAGTACAAGAGTGTCTCCTTTTTTTGCTACGTCCTTTGGTTTTCGTTCTTATTTGTTTGACAATTTATGATTTTCTTCAACTATTGAGCACATGTTGCCTTAGAAAGATCCTTGATGTTTAAAAAAAGATATCTGAAGAGAGCACACCCAGGTAAGTTGTTTCAACATTCAAAAGAGAGCCAAAAGAAAGGTCCATTTTACTGCTAGTGTGAGAATTCAATTGATGGTTCAGTACCTTCTATGTGGTTTGGCCAGTGGAGATATTTCAATAGGATAGTCCAAGACAAAAGTCGGTTGTAGAAGCTTTGGTTCTACTATCATCTCAAAGACCTGAAAATGGTTACAACACAAAGCAAGTTCACATTAACAAACCAGCTTAACCAAAAAGGTACTCTCGCATTGATATGTGGTTTAAAGCTGCTAATTCTATGTATCTGCAGAAGGGAATATCAAAGATTCTAAAGAACATTATTCAACCTCATTAAGCAAATGGCCAACAGAAGAGCATGCTTCAATTGAACCCTTATCCAGATCATCACCAAGAATAGCAATCGCTTTACGAGTATGTTCTTTAGCAGCTTTAAGATCATCACCAAAGTTATTAAAATCAATCCCGGTAGCTTCTCTCACAAGATTATGCATTGTCTCCCTCCTCCAAGGTCTTTCCAAGCAGATCTCCACACCCTGCAAGAAAGCATAAAGTTTGATTCCTTAGATTAAACTTTAACAGGTAATAGGGGGGAAAATGAAATACCAAAAGTGAGACCAAAAACCTATTAAGCATAAAACTCATGATTCACTAAAAAGTTAGTCCAACCCAGTAACTATATGTAACAGGACCATGTACCCATAACTAGTGCTAAATCATTTTACACATTCTCCAAGTAAACATATGCAGCACATCAAAAGACATGACATGGGATCTCCGGAAAAGATCAAATAAGACAAGATGCTTTGCTACAACTCAAGGAAACAGGTCAGAAATGTGGAGAGCTGTCAACCCCAAAGAGTAACTAAAAATGTTTAACCGGCCATCTTTGGGCCAACATTATTCTGCCATTCAAAATTATTTTGTTATGATGAGAGAATATTATATCACTGCGCACAAGATAGTCGAATACGGAAGATCAGCACTAGGAATGGAAACTCAAAAGGTGCCACATAACAACAACAACAACATACCCAGTATAATCCCACGGGTGGGGTCTGGGGAGGGTAGTGAGTACGCAGACATTACCCTACCTGGAGAGGTAGAGAGGTTGTTTCTAAAAGACCCTCGGCTCGAGAAAAGGTGGAAAGGAAGAATAGGGGAGAAGAAGAGGAGGAAAGAGGGGGGAGGGGGGAGAAGGGCGATAAGCAAAGAGGAGAAAAACTAGCATCGAATAGTAACCATCAGGAAGCAACAATATCCAGTAACTATAAGAGGGAAAAAGTAGCATCAAACAGTAACAATCAGAGAGCAACAACCCCAGTAGCAATTTACAAAAGGTGCCACACAAAAGCATGTAATTCCATTGAGAAAGATGAAGTTCACATAATCCCTCCTATTTCTCAAGCGCATCCTTATAGCCAGATCAAGGAAGAACTAGGTTGGCTTCCGAGGAAATCTAAAATAACAACACAGCCAGATGCTTGCACGCTCAATCAATTCTCAGTATTAGGTCCACAATATAAGAATGGTTGCCACACCTATTCCTGTAAATGGCTAGTTAACAGAAATAATCATGACAGAGAAGATACATGAATTTGCAAAGAAGAATCGCCAATTTCAAACACTACTGAAGAAGATTATCCAGAGGAAATGGTATTTACCTGATAATCAATTATAAGTTTCCCATTAACTGCAAGGGCACATCGTGTCACCATTTCTTCTGTCATATTCATCATGCTTTCATAGTCAGAGTATGCTTCATACATCTAAAACCAACAATTGAAATGATTAATGATCATTTTGCAGGACAATAATTTGATTATACATTCTACGAATGGAGTTGTAAACTTGCTTTAAAGCCCCATAAACCAAAAATAAGAAGTCTTTTGACAAAGAGCTATTACCTCTATGGTGGTGAATTCAGGATTATGTCGAGTTGAAATGCCTTCATTGCGGAATATACGGCCAATTTCATAAACTTTTTCAAATCCCCCAACCTGCAGTTACGCAAGAAATATGGACTGTTACAAAGAAATCAGAAGAACCACAGCTCTTCAAGTAAGGGGGAAGGAAAATACAACAGAAAATAGGGAGTCTTTCCTTCCCCTTCTTTGTCCTATGTGCACATATGCACAGGACTAATCATGGTTCCAGCAGCTACTCATACTTTTACATTTAGCTCCATGAAGAACTAAATAGTTATAGTAGTCTCATGTGAACATCTTCTGCAAAAGAAATTATAATGGCAAGTTGGCAACTACAGGGAAAGCTCACCAGCATTCTCTTCAAATGAAGCTCTGTTGCAATTCTCAAATAGAGATCCCTTCCAAGAGAATTATGATATGTAATAAATGGCCTAGCTTCTGCACCACCAGCTGCTCCCTAGTAAATGAAACTGATTAAACAAATGAGAAATAATGTGATCTTAGAAACAATAGAAGTCCAAATCCCCCAAAAGGGGAGGAAAAGAACATAGATGCTAAAGTTACAAATAATACAGGTTTGTGTATGTATATATCAATGCTTTTTTCTTTTTATTTTCCTATCTTTCCTCTCTATATTCATCCTTAACTAATCAGAGTACCTTGGGGGGGGGGGGGGGATGTACAGAAGAAAGATGAGGACCAAGTTTTCAAGCAAGTTGCTCAAAGATAAAGGATATCGTAAATTCAGGATAGGGAAAAATGAAGAAGTTAGGCTACTAGAAAAACAACCGCCTATACGAAAAATAGAAGAGAAACTCGAAAAGGAAGGACTTCCACCTAAGTAGTTATAGAAGGAAGACAAGATACCCAACCTAAATTCAACCACTTTCTATGTGAATAAGCCAAGATGAATTTTAAGCATCCTTTTTACACTAACAATTTCTAGTTATTCCCTTAAATTCGAACACTTTCAAAAAATGTAATCACTTCATATTTCAACAATGCAACACTTAAAATTTGATTAATTTGTTACTACAACTGTCCTTTGATCAATTTGTTACTACAACTGTCCATGGCTACAACAATGCATTTCCATACCAGGTTTTCATTCAAACTAGTGGTTTTCCTGCTAAACAACAATATTTTTTTACTCACTGATAAGGTGGATAATGATTGTTTCATTTTGCTCTGCCCATTAACCTATTTTCTAATTGATCCAATCATGTAATTCTACATCTTATCTCAAAAAGAAAGAAGATTAATGAGTGATAGAGAGGAAGATCTTGATGGAGCAGCTGTTTAACTTGGGCCAATCCTTACAGCAAGGATCTAAGGCCTCATTTGTTTTTATTACGATTAAGACGTCTGAATCTAGATACACACCTGAATATTAATATGTGTATTAAGATTAAAATATTTGAATCTGAATTCACATATGAATATTAAGATGTTGTATTAAGTTCTGAATACTGAATAATTAAGACTATTTGTTTTCTCTACATTTGAATGTGTAAATATTGTATTTATTTAAAAATTAATAAGTATTAATTCAAATCAAATAGTACTAATTAATTTAGTACTATATTAACAAAACATTTTAAAAAAAATATATGGTGGTTGACGATGATGATGGCTAACACTGGTAGTTGTGGGTGACGACTGAGTAGTAGCTGGTGGTGGTGTTGGTTGATAGTTGTGATTATGAGAGTAGATTGTGGATGACAGTAGTATTTGATGGTGGCGGTGGCGGCTGATAACAGTGACTTGACGAATGACATATATGGGTTGATAGCGGTGATTGGTAATTATTGTGGTAATGGTGGTTGGCGATGGCTAGTGCTAGTGATAATTGACAATTATGCTTGCCAATGGTGGTGGTTGTGGCTGAGGATGGCAGTAATGGGTGGTGGGTAGTGAGTGGTGGTAGTCTATAATGGTAGAGGACAACGATAGCTAGTAGTGGTGATGATGTTTAGTGGTGAAAGTGTGGGAGTAATAGTGAAATATCATTTTTACAAAAATTCTTAAATGTATAACATCTTAATGATATTAAAACTATTGTAGATCTTAATCATTAAGATGTATTCAGACCCATTAAGTGGTTGTAAAATTAAAAACCAAAAAGTCTAAATGGGTAAGATCTGAATGATTAAGATTCAGATCTAAAAAACAAATGCATTTAATGACCGAGATCTGAATGATTAAGATTCAGACCTCCATTAAGTGCAAACAAATCAGGCAAGAGTATCTCTTGATCAGGGAAGCAGCAAAGAATAACCAAGAATGACCTACAATTATCTCAACCAGGAGCTTGGAACAGCTTCAAAGGCTTGCACTGAATAAGTGCAAGGCAGAATTAGCAAAGGAAAAAGCTAACACACAAGAGATGACTAAGCACAAACAACATCCCAACCAAGGGCTTCAACAAGCTAGAGAACCGAATAACAACCAATGTGCGCTTGGTTAAGCACTAGGTACTGAAGTGGTTATTGGTCATATGCAAGTATGCAGTAGCTTAATTTATACAGGCAACTACAAAAGGAGGTTCTGGGAATTTTGATTGTGCACACACTGCAGCTTAATTCTTAAAGTTTTTACAGTATTAAAAAAGTGCCTCTAAGGCAATCATGAGAATGCAGTGCACAAAGGAATAAGGATGATAAAGTGCTTATGTGAGAGCAAAGAGATTAACCCAGGTCTCATCTAACTCCTTCCATTCAAAGATATTTGTGGGGATTGGTCACTACCTCTTTCTCGTATCAAGCAATACCAGTTAAAAAACATATATTCCCTGAACAATTGGAGCAACCATTCTGCTGCATCTAACACTTGGAAGCAGTGGTGGAGCCACATGAATTCAAGGGTGTCAATTGACACCCCTTTGCCGAAAAATTACACTATGTAGGTAGGTAAAAATTCTTTATTATGCATATATACTATATAATGACTCCTGTAACACTCCTCAAATCTATAAAAGTTTCAAGACACGCTAAATATAGAATTTAATGTTTTTATAAATCTTAAATTATACTTCTATTACAGATTTAAACCCTTGTGATTGATTTTTGAGTTACTTTTCTATTTATAAAGAATTGGATATACAATTAGGGGAATATTAATAATTTTAATATCAGTAGTATTTAAAAGTGGGTATCATTAATAATTAGTTAAGTCAAAAAAAAGGGGGGGGGGGGGGAGACAAGCCTAAGCCCATAAAAGGCTGTTAAAAAAAGAAAAGGCTTAAAGCCTTGCCGACGAAAAAGAGGTCCAAAGAAAGCAAAGCTACAGAATACTATACGAACAAGAAACAGAAGCAGCGTTTCAGCGAAACACACACGCAAGCCATGAAAGGATTCTAGAGTTCTTTACGAATTAATAATTCTTAAACTCAAGTATATAAAATTTCTTATTGTCAATTATCCTACAGTATTAATAGGTAAGAATTAAATAGTTAATTCCCTTCTTCCTCTGTATCAACAGTAAGTTCCATGTTTAGGTGTGAAACTTTGAAATTAATTCAAATGCACTTGTTGTTGTAGAATCAATTGTTTGACGGATATAAATTGGACTGGGGCCTACGCATTGGCTCAAGGAGTTTTGATGTGAGTTGATATAACCCTTTACTAAAGTGGTTTAACTCACAAAAGCACGCATACAAGGTGTTTGATGAATTGCTTAAAAGAGTTTATATGTACTTAATTGGAGCGAGTGAGTACCTATTAACTTAGAATTATTCTAGCTAAAGTTTAGATGATTTATTATGACATATGTGCATAAATTTTCAGATTTTTGTCTTATTCTTATATGCCATTTTCATGTTGAAAATTCACGAAGGAGCAAGAATCTTTAGATATACTTTTGAATATTTACTTCATTCTTATGTCATGCTTTACATTTAAGGATATCAGTATGAGTATGTATAGGATGTTTCAGAAAAGATTTAGACTTGAAAAGTCACAAGAAGAAGTTTAGAAAGAAAAGATTTTTGGGAGTATCCTCTATTCTAAGAAGGGGTCATCGTCCAGGCCGAGGGTCCTGATCAAGGCGTTGACTTCCTAAAACTACTTGTGCCAAAGTAGGAAGCACACGAGCCGAGGGTCTCGTTGCTGAATTTGCCAAGCCAAGCTAAGGTATGGTACATGAGCGCTGAGAACCATGAAGCGAGTGGCACCTCGTGGATTGGGCCTATTCGATCAGGTTGGGATCGAACCAGTGCCGATCACACGGTGACTGAGACAGAATTAAGTCAGGATAATTGGAACTCCCAAAGTATAAAGTGAAATATTTTTTTTAAAAGAAAGAAAAAGAAAAGAATTTCTTTTAGAATATTCATAAACTGCTATTATGCAATTATTTTAGAATTGTTCTTATAAGCTTTATGTTTTACATGCATTTAGAATCTTTGCTCGTAATATATATGTTATTAAAGTTCGTTTCCGTTTGTTAAGACTCATTGAGTATAATGGATGGTAGTGACTTTCTCTTTTGGGAACCTACGTTGGTCTGCGGTACAACGTAGGAAGCGATTTTGCAGGCGAACAGGCTACAGGTTAGGACTTCCCTCACTTCCAGTGCTATTGGTGAGCTCCACTTTTATTCGTGGAGTACTCCTTTGAGCCGTCATCATTTACCTATTTCTTTGTTTACTTTGAGAACTTGCCAGGAAATCTCATGTCCTTGTCCTGAGCAGTGCGTCAGTTATCAATAGAGGCTTCATAGACACAGTCGTTGGGTTAAGATTTAGATATTTTTGATAATAACTTAGCAGTATTTCAGTGGTACTACGAATAAAGTTTTGGAGTTGGTTTATTTTAGATATTCAAATTAATTAAAAGTATTTGGTTAAAGTATTGCCATGTTACATATAAAGATTAAGGTTATAATAGTTTTGATAAGCATAGATGGTTCGCTCGGTCAAATTTAGCGACCAGGTGTTGGCCACGGCTTATTCAGAAAATGGGTCGTGACAACTCCCCTTGGCTTCTTCATTGGTGTACTTCTTTATATTTTGACACCCCTTAATGAAAATTCTGGCTCCGCCACTGCTTGGAAGTTTACAAAAGCAAATATTATAACACTCAGAGCATAATATACTCCTTCATGGAAGAGTAGCTCACAAGCTTCATGGAAAAAACACAAAAAAAGAAAAAATAAATCACAACTAAATATGAGATAACACTTGCCCATACAACCAAAAGGAAATTCACAGACCTGGAGAACAGGTGTTTCAACTTCCACAAAGCCAAAAGATTCCACTGTCTTGCGTATTTCTGATACAATCTACTGAAGGAAGGATTAAATCAGCACGGAATCTAGTGCACATTTTCAATAAGAAAAGAAGAAAAAATATTATGCATTTACAACATTCATTACTGCCCATTGCAACAGAAGTTCTAGAGAAAGTAGCAACTATTAGTCTACTACACAAGTCTCCACCATAGGTAATTCAAGAAAGACAAAACAATATAGCATTAATCAGCAAAAGGCTATCTGAGGTTAACTTCATGCGAGAGATTATCGCAAATTACTTGGGGAAGATTCAAACAAACAATGCTAAGACAATATGAACTGAAAGCATTTTCCTTTATACTACAAAATTCCAAGTATAGTCTAGTAGATTTGTGCTTTATTTGTTAACTGTGGTTACAAGTGTAATATTTGAAAGATGACAACTTTGCTATGAAAAATATATAAATATCATGAAAGCTACAATAATAAGCTGAAAGTAGCTTAAAATTTAGAGCTTGAACTGAGCTCTTTATAGCTCATTATCTGGGTGGAATAGACTGAAGTAGAAGCCTATTTAGACAGGTTGAACCTCAACAAAGCAGAGGCATTAAAAAATCAAAAGAAGAGACAAAAGAAAAGAACCTCATTCACTGATGACGAAAAAAAATTTGTATCTATATCATTCTTTTAATAAGTCATCTCATTTATATGATTTACTACATGCATTTCTGAAATCATCAATCACCAGCGGGGAAAACAAACGCATGTTTAAAAGCAATGGTTAAAGTTCCAGCTTGCAATATTACCCATAATAACTAAAATACATTATGATCTAGTAACCAGTTGTTAAGAAATAATGAGATAAAATAGGAGGAGGATGTCAACCATCAGAGAACTAGAGACCAAAGTAATAACACAAAACTTTATGAGCAACTTAACTCCCAAAACTGATGGAGACTCCAGTTATTTTAGTCTAGAAGGAGAAAATATAAGGAAAATTTGCAGACTAACGATCACAAATTATTAACTCAGTAAATCTCCATACTGCTGGGAAAAAATAATTTACTGAAAGGTTTACAGTTCAAGAGGAAACCAAATGATGATAAGAGAAAGTATTGTACTTTTGACATAACAGTCAGAAGAAAAAAATAGCTAACTAACCTTTGCCCTCTTGCGAAAGGTATCAACCACCTCAGGATTTGCAATCATGTCTACATACCTAACATAAGCAGCAAGGAGAGTGAACACACCCTGATTTTGGAATATCACAATTTGCTCCATGTTATAATAGCACATGCCTCAATAATATTTTTAAGCAACAGTAAAAATTAGACATTTTACTGGTTTCCTCTCCAGAAACCCAATATTGAAAAAAGTTGTAAGATATGCGAAAGGCCCAAACCTAAGGTAGATTGCATATTTTCCTTTGCTTTAGCTACTTTAAACGATCAACTTATGTGAAAGTAAAAAGCAAAGCCCCCACGGCTTTGGTTTAGAGGTAAAAGCGCAGCGTGTGATGTGTGGATGAGGCGCATGTCGCAGGTTTGAACCCTGTCGCAAACAAAAGGCCTGGTTGTTCATTGGAGAGGGATAGAAGGTCAGGCCCTATCAATCAGGTTTCGATCCGTTCGCCACTGGCCCTCATGAATTTCTCGGTTATCAAAAAAAGGAAAGTGAAAAACAAAATACAAGCAGAACTGATAGCAAGAATAAGAGGCAATGGCACCAGCCACAGATGCAGAAAACACCTGGAGAGCAACTTATAAGAGTCGCTCATGTACCATCTGCCATTATTGACCAGACTTGGTTTATATGTGCAAATTTCGTTGATTAAAATCCTTAGACGCCCTTAGGTATACAAATTTAAATGCCAAATAACCCATTCTACAGAATTCCTATGATAGTTGTGCAGTTACCCTTCCAATAATGAGTCAGAAGCTGCAACTAGAATCTTCAATCACAAACTGGTGCAAGAAAGGAAACTCACCTCTGTCGATAGCGCTTGTCTACATCTGTTAAGCCATGATATTTGTCCGGCAATGGAAGCAATGACTTTGTGAGAATCGAGAATGAGTTGACACATACAGATAGCTCCCCTAGAAAGAAAACAGTAAGAGATACTTCAATGAAAAAGGCTTCAAGACTTCATGACAACAGCTCAAAAATAACAGAAACAAAAGAAACAAAGTTCAAGAAGATATGATTTATGTATTTGCAAAAACCAACTACTCAAAATAATGCAGGTCATTTTCAGGATTTTGGAATCATAAACCAAATCAAACAGAAGTTGCACGCATATACAAATCTGTAGAACGAATTGATGCTAGTGACTAGAAGGAAGTGAATTTTAAGAGCATGCTACGCCAACTACAGATTTCCATCTTAGGCCTGTATAGGATACCATAACTGTCTGAATGCTCATGTATATATCTTCTGCTTCCTTAAAAGTGAAAATTCAAGCACTGGAGATAGGATGACATCCATGGATGAGTCAGTAACAAGTGTCTAACGAACCATACGCGTGGTCAAAATGTGTTTTGCCGAAAAAATCTCAACTTCCCTTGAATAAATAAAAAATTGATACATTAAATACCAGAGAAAACTTTATATAACTAGACCTGCATTACTCTTTCTAGACATAACTTTATCTTCTAGTTTATTCTTTTAAAACACAAAAGTTAAATATGACCTTACATGTTTCTTAAAAAATACTCCATTAAGCAACTCATATTTTAACTCCTCTTAATATTGATGCCAAGTCAAAAGGGATAAACAAATTGGACAGAGTGTACCAAAGTACGTATGTAAAACCTGTAAAGAAGTAGTCTTTATTCCTAGCTTAAATTTGACATGTTCTTTGATGTAGGGCAGCAGTTAATCTCATAGATCTCTCCTATATGTTCATCTCTAGAGTTGTAAGCAGCCTACTACGTGGTCTCCTATGTACCAGGCTTTTTAACATTCTTGTAGCTGTCTTTTGTCTCGAAGCCCATGTTTATTCAACTTGTGCTTTTTCTTCACCTGAGCAACGATATTGCCAAAAGAAGAAAGAAGACAGGAAATAAAAGTCCTTATCAAAAAAAAATCCTATCTTGATTGCAGCCAGAGAGATAGCAAAGAAGATGGGGCATAAATCAAACTTTTGCTGCACATAATATCCCTGATGTGTCCTCCACTCCACATGCCTTCAGCATGTCAAGAAGAAGGCAACATTGTTTATCGGGTTGCAAGCTCTAGTAGGATTTTTAACCACTTATTTCTTCATTGCTCCTCCACGTCACAGATCTGGAGCATCTTTTTCAATGTTCGTGGAGTTGCATGAACTGTGCCTAAGACTGCAAAAGAGCTGCGGTTGGGCTGGAATTTACAAGGTCTGGGGAACGTGAAAAGGAAATTTGGACCACCATTCCATCAGTAATTTGGTGGCTCATTTGAAAAGAAAGAAACGCGAGAATTCTTAGAGCAAAGTGAAATCTCTAGTTAGCACTAAAAACAGATGTATAGCTTTGTTATTTTTTTTGGTGCAATTGCTCTACTGCAAATGACATAGATGGGTTGATTTCTTGAGCTCAACAGTGTTATCAAAGGCGCGCTTAAGCCCTAAAGCGAGGCTCAAAACATGTTGAGCGCTTCGCCTCGCTTAGCGAGCGCTTCAGTGTTGTCATCAAGGCTCTAAGGCATATTTTTCCTTACCAATGAGCGTAATCCTGAAGAGGCGACACTAAACGATTGATATTTCACTTTATCATAAATTTTCTTCAATTTCTTTGTCTATATATTTGGTAATGCTTATAGATAATAGTCTTGGACTACACATACATATTTGTTGTTTTTCTCCATTTGCGCCTTTCTTCATTAAAGCCCAACGCTTTATTTGAGCTTTTTTGCGCAACAGACCTTAGAGCTTTTTTGCGCTTTTCGCCTTTGATAACACTGCTCGGAAATATTTTACAGCACTTACTCGTTGTTGTATTTCAATGAATTACTTTTACCAATCAAAAGAAAAAAGGCTAGTGGGACTTTAAAACTTTCTGCGGATAATGGGCAAAGCCTGCTCTTATTTTACGACAATACGGACGATTGCTTCCATTACTTACCAGAAAGACACCAAATTCTTCTTTTGGTGCTTCCAACTTTGTAATCTTTCCTATCCTTTAGGCGGGGATTTCATAGGAGGACTTGGTTACATAGGAAGGAGATCCAAACAAACAATAAGATGAAAAGGAAGAGCCAGAGGAGGATTCACATATTTCACAACACTACCAAAAGCAACAAAAAAGGTGCACAAATGTCTTTATCAACCGATTATGCGATAGCTATAAATTGTTCAAGGATCTACACTGTTGAATACAGAAGCAAGTGAACCTATTCATAGAAGAAAATAAGAATGGATGTCGAAAGTAGAACCCTGATGGGCATAGACATGAAATTACCTTTCTCTGTGCGCTTGATTGAACCATTTGCCCCCAATATATCACCAACATCAACAAGCGTCTTCAATTGCTCAAACTGATTATCTACAAGCCTTTCCTTCTCACAATAAAGCTAAAACCAACATTAACTTATTTCAGTAGAGTGCACATTTTTCTATTCGAAAATGGCTAAATTTAAAGGTAAAAGATCACTGCTAATCCAGAAATACAAGAAAATCTCTTATAACAGGATCTAGCAATATATCTCAGAGAGGTTTCTAACTTGTAAAATGTTAATTGAACCTGAAAGTTCAAGCAATTGCAATCCCAGTTTCTTGAGCACAAAAATGCTAAGAGCTAGATAAGAAGCACATGAGATGTGCTGAAGTGCTGTTTAAAATGAATAAACAGTTGAAAACTTTGCACATCAAACGGACGATAGGCACTATCAAGGACTGAATATGTCCCTGAGACATGTCCGTATTCCATATCAAGCACTCACTCAGATGATTTCAACAAATCTAGAAAAGAAACCAATTGCTAGAACCATCAAACATATTTAAATAGATGTCTTAAAAATCTGTATATTTATAGTAATGCGGCACTATAGCTATTAGCTATTGCAGCAAGTAGACAGCAAGCAACGTAAAGTATCCCCAAAGCAAAAAACAGATAAAGTAGACTATGGCAATATTTTATTTTATTTTAAAAGGTAATGTAAGACTATGGCAAATATAAAAACCTGAATCATGCCAGAATCATCTCTTAAAGTTAAAAAGGCGAGCTTTCCAAAAGCTCTGCGAGCGACTATTCTTCCTGAGACAGAAACATAATCATTTTCACTATTCGACTCTTCGCCATTTCCTAAATTCTTATAAATCTCTTGCAGTTGACCAGCAGTGTGAGTCCGATCCCACTTGTAAGCATAGGGCTCCAAGCCATTGCTTCTCAGCTCTTCCACCTGTGAGTAAGCAGAACACATTAGATTTGAAGATGAAATTGAAAGTTTACAATGGACATGGTATAGATCCAGTCGAAAACGAAAAATGAAAAGATCAAGTAGTTGCTGGCTTTTGCTGGTACTAAACCACCAATAGTGGGAAAGATTAATGCAAAAACATTTTAATCCTTATTAAGTCTTAGGTAAAGAATGTAAGATAGCTTCCATTACTCGGGGTGCTTGCCTTTACATGCTCTGAACTATGATGATGCATAAAATTTGAAGCTACATTCGACAAGCATGCTGTCATAAGACATAGTTACATCAATACAAGCTTAGATCTACCATGCATCTTGGTGTCCAAAGTCAGTTAGAAACTAGCATACGTGCTCATAATAAAATCAATATTCATAAAGACTTTGACGTCAATATATCCACCAGGTATTGAGGTCCAAATGTTTTCTTTCAAGAGAAACTAGCATACGTGCTCATAATAAAATCAAAGGGCCAGCGCAGAATGTTGAGCAAGCACCTCAGCCTGTGGGTGATCCAATTTCCAAACAAAATTCTATGACAATTGAGAATGTCGAGACAAACCAAAAGGCGGGGAACGATGGTTGGAAGGAGGCTAAAGGAAGATCTGCTGCAAAGAGCTCTAACACAAACAAGAATGACACTAACAGAATGCAAACTAGAAACGGGTTCAGTTTACTTGGTGAGTCAGGAGGCCAGTGTACCTCTAATGAATTTCCTACCTCTAATGTAAGTGAACTGGGCCAATGTAGTTACAGAAGTGGAGATGGTGTTATACAACCCTCTTTTATTCCAATATGAAGATTGTTGCATGGAATGTGGGGGATAAATAAGGTGTATAAGCACAAGGAGATGAAGTTGTTTTTAAGGGAGAATAATATTGCACTTATAGCTATTATTGAGCATAGAGTAAATGAAAGTAAAACAGCTCAAACAATAAAAAAACTAGGAGATGGCTGGAACTGGGGTGGCAAATAATGAGTCTGGTAGTAGAGGGAGATTGTGGGTTCTTTGGAATCCAAATATTCTGAACTTCAGGTGCATGGATAAACATACACAATATATACATGGACCGATCCAAATCCCCAGCATGAATGTGGAGTTTCATTTTACTGCTATCTACTACATACTATTGAAGCAAGAAGAAGTCTGTGGCATGAACTTAGGCAGCTGCATGGAGTAATAAGGGGCCCCTGGGTGGCTATGGGAGATTATAACACTATCTCTTCAATTGAGGATAGAGTTAATGGTAATCCAGTAAGTGAATTTGAAGTAAGAGACTTCAATCGCTTTATGGAAGATACAGGATTAACTGAGATGAAGTGTGTAGGGAGGTCATTCACGTGGACAAATAATACTATACATAGTAGAATTGACAGGGCCCTTGTTAATGCCGAGTGGATGACATCCTTTCCTCACCTGGATGTCCAGATATTAGATCCCTACTTTTCAGATCATACACCATTCCGCATCCGGTTTGCGGCTAATCAAAGAAGGGATGCTAGACCCTTTAAGTTCTTCGATATTCTGGCTGAGCATCCCGATTTCTCAAGTGTAACAACAAAGAGCTGGTCAGTTCCTGTACATTGCAATGGGTTAAATGGCGTTTGGCATAAGTTGAAGCATGTGAAGGTTGAGATGAAGCGGCTAAATTCTAGAGAGTTTGCAGGAGTAGATACAAGATTAAAAACTATCAGGCAGCAGCTCATGGATGTGCACGAGCAGATGAGAGATCACAGAAATCAAGCTAGCTTAGTAGACATAGAGAGGAACCTAAAACAACAATTAGAGAAATGGGGATTGATCGAGGAAAGTATAATGAAACAAAAGTCCAGGGTCCAATGGATGAAATTAGGAGACTCTAACACTGCTTATTTTTATGCATGTATGAAGAATAGGGTGGCTCAGAATAAAATCAGAACATTGATGACTTCCTCAGGGCAGGTGGTGCAGAATGAAAGGGCAATTGAGGATGAAATCACTTGGTTCTATATGAATTTACTGGGAACAACAACTCCACATGTACCAGCTATCCAACTAGATATTATGACCAAGGGGAGAATCTTAAATAGGCAGCAGCAACTACAACTGATACAACCAGCTACAAAGGATGAAATATATCAAGCTTTGTGCAGCATAGAGGATCAAAAAGCTCCAGGTATTGATGGTTTTAATTCTTGCTTCTTTAAGAAAGCATGGTCAGTTGTGGGGAATGACATATCAGAGGCTATTATTAGATTTTTCACCACATCTGAGATGTTTTTGCCAATAAATTACACTCTTGTAACTCTTATTCCAAAAGTTTAACATCCTTCAGTAGTTAAAAGAGTACAGACCTATCTCATGTTGCACAGTGGTGTACAAGATAATCTCCAAGATATTGACGGCAAGACTGCAAGGTGTCATGGACTATCTGGTTGACAAAAGCCAAGCTGCATTTGTGTCGGGAGGATGATCTATGATAATATTGTGCTAAGTCATGAATTGATAAAAGGGTATGGTAGAAAGGGCATTTCCCCTAGGTGCATGATAAAGCTAGATATGCAGAAGGCCTATGACTCTGTAGAATGGGTGTTCCTTGAACAAGTATTGAATTGCCTGAATTTGCCTGAAATCTTTGTTCAGTGGATAATGAATTGTGTTAGCACTGTGTCCTACTCTGTGTTGATAAATGGTAAATCAGCCAAGCCTTTTCCTGCCAAGAAGGGTCTTAGACAAGGAGATCCTCTGTCTCCATTCTTATTTGTTTTAGCTATGGAATACTTGAGTAGGCTCTTAAAAACCTTGCAATTGAACCCTGATTTTAATTATCATCCTAGATGTGCGAAGCTACAGGTGATCCAATTGGGATTTGCTGATGACCTACTCCTTTTTTGTAGAGGGGATGTGATATCTGTCAAGCTACTACATGATTGTTTCATTAAGTTCTCCAATGCGTCTGGCTTGATAGCAAATAGGGATAAGAGCTCCATTTATTTTGGAGGGGTAAGTTTGAAGATACAGCAAGAGATCCTGGGCATGTTAGGATATACTAAAGGAGACCTACCTTTCAAATACCTAGGAGTTCCTTTGAGCTCCAAAAGGATGTCCATTATTCAATATCAACCTCTTTTGGAAAGGATGATGGGAAGAATTACATCATGGACTTCTAAGAACTTATCTTACTCAAGAAGGGTACAATTGATTAAAAATACTTTGTTTGCAGTCCAATCCTATTGGTCCCAGATCTTTATTTTTCCAAAGAAAGTGATCAAGATGGTAGAATCTATATGCTGAAATTTCCTCTGGACGGGTGGAGGAGAGATAACCAAAAGAGCACTATTGGCATGGGAGAAACTATGTGGTCCTAAGGTTGCAGGGGAACCTGTGTCAGAAAAAAAAAAAAAAAGACAAATTGTGGGTAGTTTGGGTGCATACATACTATGGTAAAGGGAAGCAAGTTTGGGACATAGAGGGGAAACAAGCAACTTGGATAGTCAAAAAGGTGATGAAAGCTAAAGTTTACTTAGAACGTGCTGGAATAAATCAAAGTGAGCTAGAAAAGATGAGGTCTTTCTCTATCAAAGCTATATAACAGAAGATAAGGGGAGTCCATCAAAAAGTTCCATGCAGAAAGTTGGTTTATAATAACTATGGTGCACCAAAATGGAATTTTATACTTAACCTGCCAGCTCACAGGAGGCTAAGCACAAGGGACAGGCTGGCCAGCTGGGTGTGACTGATATACTGGTGTGTCCTCTGTGTAATGTTGCTAATGAGACTATTGACCATTTATTTTTCAGCTATGTGTACTCAAGTCGAATATGGAACAGATTATTACAATGGCAAGGTTTGACAAGAAAGGCTATGAGCTGGCAGCACGAAATGGCATGGATAGAAGTAAATGAGAGGGGTAGGAGCGCTAGAGCAGAGTTATTCAGAATGGCGATAGCTGGATGTGTATATCATATATGGCAAGAGCGAAACATGAGGATATTTCAGAATAAGCAAAGGCAAGAGGAGCAAGTTATCAGACAAATTGTTCTAGAGATATTCTGCAGAGGTTCTATGTAGGCTCGATTGACTAAAAAACTGGAAAGCTTAAATTTTACCCTTAGTTAGCCTAGTAAATGCTTTATGATTTTGTTGTTGTTAGGGGGTGCAGTAGTGCTAGAGATGATGCCCAGCTTTAGTGCTGGTTTTTTTGTTTTGTTTTGAGCTGTACAAAGATTACTTGGTAATTCATAAAAAATTATTTACCAAAAAAAAAAATCAAGATTCATACCCAGAAATTTAAATAGGTTCACAAGTGATCCTTTTACCCCAATAAAAGAATAGTAACAGATGAAAACTCTATAGCTAAGTACTCCCACCATCCCAATTTATATCACTTCTTTCATTTTATAACGTCCCAAAATGTTTGACACCATTCCTTTTCTATAAAACAGGTATAAATTTGCAAAAATTCAATTTAATTAGACCATTCAACATTTTCTATAACCTTTCATATCAAACTAATTTTTAAACCACTGCTTCAATATTTTCCACCATCATTATTATAATATATAAGACTTGAACTTTGTACCCAATCAAACACCGTCAAATGGAATGGAGAGAGTGATTAGTTGCAATACTATGGAATAATTGAAGCATGCAGTAATAATATGTACAACTACTAATCTGAATTCTTAAAGGTAATGAAAGTACAATGAACCTCAAGCTAAAAAGAGTGGACAAGTTTCCACAGCTGTACTTCTGTCTAAATTAAGTTATCACCTCAAGATTATATGAGGAAACCACAATAAAGATATGATCAAAAAGTGAAAGCAATGTCAAGGTAAGCATAAAGGGAAATCAATGTTTTCTGATCGATATGGCAGTTATTGTTATGTCAAAAATTCTTGTTAGAAAACATTTTATTACGGACCGAATAGAGTAGAAAAGGTTACGGATTAATGTATATCCTACACCAATGGTAATGAGGCCTAGTTAATTGGATTGATTGATTACAATATATTCGATTGTAATGGCGCAACTAGTATTAGAAAGCACTCCAGTGTATAATTTCTATAACTACTAAAAATACCATTGTGATAAAGATACAATTTTTACACTGAACATAGTCATAAAGATACAATTTTTACACTCAATATTCACCTAAATTCTAGTCGTCATTGGAATGGCCATAAATTGACAATCATCAAGAAAAAAGTGAACTTTACAATAAACCGGTAATAGTATCAGTTACCTTGTTGATGCGTATGGCACGAATAGCCTCTTTATCTGAAGTTGAAGTAGAAGTGCCGGAATTGGACCTACGGTTGCGGCCGCCGGCTCTACCGGCAACTGCAGCTGTAGTAGCGGCAGAAGAAGAAGAAGAAGAAGAAGAGCAGCAACGAACAATGAAGAAAGGAGAAGAGGGTCGAAATCTATGAGACCTAAAAGAAGCAAAGTGGATAAGTTGCTTCAACGGCTGCAGGGCTTCCATTGTCGCACTTCTCTTCTTCTTTCTCTCTGTTCCCCCAAGCACTATTTATAATTTCTTCCCTACTTTTTGCGGAAAATACGTCTTGAAATATTTTTAATTCAATAGTAATCCCGGAAATTTTTGAACAAGTGAACTACATACTTTTTAATTTTATAGCCCATATTTTAATTTACTATCAACTAGCCCAAAAATAATAGGCTAAGATTACTATTTAATTTTAAAAAAAAAAATTGTTCAAGCTTTTAAATTAATTTTCGAATCACTAATTGTGTCTCAAATATTAGTTCAACAAGCCAAATCCATTTGGGTGGTGAAAATTAAATTTTTAACAAGGTTAAATATGTGGGTTTAAATTCCCAATTTGATTTGTTGAGAAATTTGGAGTTGGTGTTATTTGGACTTGTTAGAAATAGTATAAGGAGGTTGTATATAAAATTTGAAGTCATTTAATGAAGATTTGGATTGGTTTTGAACAAAAATTGCAACTGAAAATCGTGGAAGAAGTTCATTTACAGACGCTTGTATAAAGGTGTATAAAAGTGTATAAATATGTTTATACACTCATATACACTATTATACAAGATTATACATAATTATACAAAAAACTAACTCCGTCTTCCTCCTTGCGTCTTTTTTGAAATTTAACTCAAATCTTGCTCAAATCTACTCCAAATCACTTCAAATTTTGATTTTGAACTCTTTTTGATATTTTGCAATCAATTGGAACAATACCCAATCCAAATAACTAACAAACTCAAAAAATCCCATTTTCGAAAGCAAAGCTTTGAATGGCCTTCCATGGTGAACTTTTACTCTTCAATTTTCTTACATTGCAACCAGGTGAAATAGGGGGAGAAGCAGAAAATACATGGCCCTTTGAAGCATATGTTGAAGATGTGAGAAGAAGAGAGGGTGAAAGCAATAATTGTGAGAACAAAGATTTAACTCCATAGCTTTTGAAGGCAAGGGTTGTAAGAACACAACTTTTGAATTTGCAAGTGCTTTCAAAATATATACAATATGGGTTAGGTCAGGTAAAACTTAAAAACATGGGCCATTTTTTGTTATGATATGAATTCATGTGTATTTCCTTGTAATTCTTAATTTCTGATCATGATTGGCTACTACATGCTACATCTTCAACTTCGGGCATAGGAACAGTAATTTCTTTTTAAAGAAAAAAAAAAGTTTGAAGTTTATACATTTTTTTATTTTTTTGTTTTGAACGGTATATTTTTTTATTGAAATAGATGAATATGATCAACTTCGAGCGGACTAATTAAAGAATTTACTTTTGAATTTTCAGTTTTAGTTAGTGTAGCGCATCTAATTGCATCATGTTAGTCACATGAGCTAATTAAGTAAGATTGATGGCAAAGAAAAACTATCCTTCTTAATGTTAAATAAAATTATCATTTTATAACACATGTCCCTTAATTTTTCATGATATATTTTTAAATTTTTATGAAGGTTAGTGAAGTTAACTGTTTTAATAATTACTTTAACTTTTTAACCGTCAACTGAAATAGAGTTATCAAAATAAAGATAACATTTTCTTAAAAGCCCCCTCCTTTATTTCAGAGGGAAATGGATTAAAAGAAAAAAGAAAAAGGTAAGTACTTGGGACTCGCTCAAAGAAAGTAGCTGTTTGATGGGCCTTATATAGGTTGAAGGTCAAGAGGTAATGTCAATAGTCCAAACCTCCTCACTTCACTCTACACTTCTCCCATTGAACGGATTTGAACAATATTTTGCTATCACACGAAATTAATTAATACCAAAAGTTTACATGAAAAGTTTCCTAGGGAGACATTCAGAAAAACTCAAGAAATAAAGGAAGAATGGGATACATATGGTACGTATTGGGGATCCAAATAATATACATATCGACATCGCCATCAATTGCAATTGCAATGGAAAGTAATGATTCATCAATGGCATTGATGAGAGGTCAAGATGATCACATGGTGTTCTGCCTTAGAGATTGCATGCGCATTTGCATGAAGTTGGATGGTGCCACCTCCGGTGAGTGCGAGAATGCTTGTCGCAAGGGATGTCGACCATTGCTTGCTCGCAAAGAAATAGGAACCCTTACAAATTTTAACAGTTGTGACCCTGAGTAGAATAACCCTATTGACAAACCTGAAAATTTTATATAACCATAATAATTTTGTATATTATTTCTCGCTCTCAGAATTATGGTATTTGCGTGATTAATCTATTTTTGCAAGACAGCTAATATTAATAGTATGATGCTTTGTTTTTAATTCTAGATCATTTTCAAAACGTTAATTTCTGTACTCCGTCTTAATATGATACACTAATTATCTGCATTATATTTTGAGCTTTCCATTGATAAATTATTGACCTTAATTTCCATGATAATATAGTATCCGTCCCATTTTTACTGTGGCACACCATCACTCAACTGCCTTTAGGCTGTAGACTTCATGAGGGCGAAAATCTTATATATTATTTGCGACATCATTGATCATTTACATGGACTTGCAATTTACGAATTAAGCTTTAGATACTTAAATTACTCGTGATAGAAAAAGGCATATAAAAATAACACGTAGTTAAAAAGTGAATTTGATAGAGAACAAGTTTAAGCCAACACAACCGCCACCTTTCAAACAACACTTCACGAAGCGACCATGCAAATTCATCACTGTTTATCATTTTTCTTTTGTTTTGTTTCTTGAATTGTTCTTGTTTAATGTTTATCATGTTGATCTAAGAAAACTAAATCAGTTTGCTTGTTGAGATGGCAAAGATCGAATGATATCCCATATGTTGAAGAAATTAATTCTTGTATATGATATAGTATGAGTTTTGCCTTGGAGGCCCAACTGTTATGCAAGAGGAACAAAAGAACCAACATGGGTTAAGGCCATTTTGGTTGAAGTAAAGTGGGCTTGTACCTTCTATTGTTTTTGCTGAACAAGGAATCAGACAAGAATCGAAATGCTGACATCTTTGCTCCTCGACTCATTCCTAAAGAATATTCATCTATTAACATTTAAGGCCCAAGAGAAGTTCTATTATTAATGAACTAATTTGAATTCGCATAATAAAAGGTTCACTTAGGCTCAAACTAGAAATTTCAAATTTTTGTAATTCCTTAAACCCTCCCCCCCCCCCCTAAATTTATTATAAATGGGGTGTTCCAGGCCCGTGCTATAATGCAACGCATAAGCGGTCCTTAAGAGCCCCGGTAGCAAGCTGTGCTAATATCTCGTGGCCGAATGACCATGTAACATAGAACAAAATTGAGAAAACACAAATACTACACTTGATCGGTTAATGAAGTGCGTGACCCTATTTGGAATGTCTTGAAATCCGAACCCTACGATTGAGGAATGAAGCCATCCATCGAAGGTGGATTTAATTTATGAGAGAAAAAAAAGAGTAAAGGTAAGAAGTCAATTTTATCGGAGGTCCAAGGTAAGAAGTCAAGAATGCGACTAATTCTTGACAAAAATTGGATTGAGGAGGCATTCATTTTCCCACCGCACCAATCACGGAATAATACATTCTTCCATATATACTGTGGGGCCAATCAAAGAGAAGTCAGAATTTTACCAAAAAAAATTCATGGTGCAATCATGTCGTTTCAACTTTCATGCAAGAAAAAGAAGTCTTCATACCCTAATGATAAAATTACGTATAAAGAAGTGGGAGGCAACTTTACACATATATATATCCACACTTTTCTCTCTTACATACATGTCTTCCCTGTAAATTTCATTTATGTATTGAATTTTTCCATGCCTTTTCAGTTCTATTTAGTTACTCCATTTTCATGAGTGGTTGTGAAAAATACTAATTAATGAGATCCTTAAAAGAGTTGCTCATGCCCTTTCTTTTTTATTTTCTTTGTAGTTTCTCATTCATAGTGTATAGGTCCAAATTAGGACGACCACGGGTACTGACAAACACGACAAAAGATGAGACCTTCATAGTACGACGTCCTGTGGAGGACGACGACCGACAGCGGACAAAGGACGTATGACTTTTGCAGTAGTGTAGGCCTAACAGGGGGCATTAGGAATATACTTTCGAATATTCCCTACGATATGTCTTTTAGCGTTCAGAAGGGGGTTGTCCCTTATATATAGTGAGGAAAAAACCTTGTAAGGGGGGCGAGGAACACGGATTGTAATATCTCCCAACGTTCAAGGTTGGCATTTTTAACGTTCAATCACTCACTCTCACAAGATTAAGAAATATTGTCCATTGTGTTCATCCTTTATATCTTTTATTCTAGAGTTTATTATACTTAGCTGAGATTTACCTCTTCATTTTCTTTAATTGATTTATTCAAAAAGGTTTCGATATCTTTTGGATCAAATAATTTGGCGGCGTCTATGCGGATTTCTTTAGCTAAGATTATAGTTTCATCTAGACTCCTGGAAGGGATAATCGCTTCGTCCGAGCTTGGTACAAACCAACAATGGCAGGGAAAGAAGATGCAAGGCAAAAAATCATAGTAGGTGTCACAGCCAACCTCCTAGACACCATCAACGAAGATAGCAGAGAGGATCACGAAAATAAAACACCAAACATCACACCCGGGGGAGACACTTCACCTCCCCCGCATGGAAGCGTGACTGCTTCACGCGAAAGGGAAGCCTCCACATCTGCAACAGGAGAGGCACCACCGGTAGTAAGAAGACTGCTGGAAGAATGGCTAACAAGTGCTCTGAACACCATCCTCGATAAACTCGCCCAAAGGGATGATATGAATGTGGCACATGCATATGTCATGATAAACGAGGGCGAGCAAGATGCCCTCCGAACAGGTAAAACTTATGTTGCTGATAATGCAGGCAATGATATGCTTGCAGTCGTTTTCAAGAAAATGGAAGAGATGAAAAATGAGAACAAGGCACTCCGTGACCAAATGAGGGAACACCAGGAGAGAGTTGACAAAATACCAGGCGCTCCAAAGTTGCTGCCAAAACGCGATGTTGGTCGATCCATCGAGCAACCATACAGTGAAGAAGTGGCCCCTTATACCATTCCAAAAACCTTCAAAATGTCTCCTTAGTTAAAGATATATGATGGTACTACCGATCCGGAAGACCACATCATCCACTACGTTATAGCCGTAAAAGGTAACGATCTCTCAAAAGAGCAAGTGCCATCGGTGCTGTTGAAAAAGTTCAGCGAAACCTTAACAGGGGGAGCATTGACATGGTACTCTCAACTACCAGCACGCTCAATAACAACATTCGAGGAAATGGCAGACAAATTCGTCACCACCCATGCAGGAGCCAAAAAGACAGAGGCTAGGGTAAATAATACATTTGCCATAAGACAGCTACACGACGAGGGACTCGGGGACTTCCTAGCTCGGTTCAACAGGGTGAGAATGAGCTTGCCTAACATGTTAGAAGGAATGTCAGTAGCAGCCTTCTAGGATGGATTAAACAGAAATGGGTCGAGAGTGACCAGAAAATTGCTAAGCAGGCTCATGAAGTACCCTCCAACTATTTGGGAAGAAATCCATAATGCCTACTGCGCCGAGTTACGAGCCAACGAAGATGAACTAAACGGCCCGACCCAACAGTTGACGTCACTCCAAATGGAAGCAAGGATAGATCGTCGCAACGACAGTCGAAGAGATCAGTTGGGGTCCCGCTCTGGTCGAGAAAGGCATCAACCCTACGTTAGAACATCTGCCCCGCCTCCACCACGACGTACAAATGCTCATCCTTGATATACAGCACCATATCGACACGAGAAAGGTATGTCACCACTTCTACCCGCTCACAATTTTTGTGTTTCTCCTTGAGAAATAGTGTACGCCCTGGAGAAACTCGGTCCAAATGTGCAATGGCCGCAAAAGATGAGGTCAGACCCTAGCACTCGAAAGTCAAGCGCTTTCTGCGAATTTCACCAAGAAAGGGGTCACAAAACCGAAGATTGCACAGGACTACGACAAGAAGTAGTACGAATACTAAACCAAGTTCACCTAAAGGAGCTACTGAGCGATCGAGGACGAACTAACTTCGCCCGCGAACGCAAACAACCCCAAGGACCTCCAAAACCGCCTTCTCCCACTCGCACCATACAAATGATCATCTGCGGGGGCGATGACGCGGCGATCAATCATGTCAAGTTCACCACCACACATAAACTCAAACGATCAATTACCCACGAACGATATGATGACCTCGAAGATAGTATCATTTTCGATAAGTCGGATACCAACAGTTTGTCTTTCAATGACTATGATGCTCTTGTTATCACTTTACGTATCGCAGATACTGATATAAAAAGAATAATGGTAGATGACGGGAGCGGCACGTATATTATCCATCCTCGAGTCCTCGTGCAGATGAGACTCGAAGATAAAATAATATTGCGTTGTATAACGCTAACAAGTTCTAATAATGTGTTGAACGGACTTCTGGAGAGATAATGCTACCTGTCCTAGCCGGAGGAGTCACCCTGGAAATGACATTTCACGTCATGAACCAAGAAAGAGCTTACAACGCCATCATAGGGCACTCGTGGATACACGCCATGCGAGCGGTCCTTTCCAGTCTCTATCAAGTTTTCTACCCCATGGGGAATATTCATCATTCGAGGGGAGAAACGCACTGCAGAAGAATGCTATCGCATCGCCCAAGATTGCGCACACACCCAACATGTCAAAGGAGCAAATACGGAAGCATAACAACTAACGATATCGGGAGCCAAACTTAACAAGCGAACAGATGTTATCAAGGACCCCGACATCGTGGAGGCATCCGAATCAACAATAGAAAATCTTGATCCCATCCTTCTATAAGGCAACGACGGCACAAAAAAGGCTTATATCAGGCACAACCTCTCGGAACTAGGTAAATTTCATAAGTTTTTGACTGACCATACCGATCTGTTTGCCTTCTCCCATGCAGATATGCCACGCATTCCAAAGGATATCGCCACCCACAAGTTAAATGTTGACCCCTTATACCCGCCGGTGCAGCAAATGAGAAGGAAGTTTAAAGCCATAATTAACGAGGCCGTCAGCGAAGAGGTCGATAAACTACTCACAAATGGTTCCATCCGGGAATCAAAATATTCTCAATGGGTCGCCAATGTGGTCATGGTGAAAAAGAAAAATGGAAAATAGCGGATGTGTGTAGATTTCACGGATCTAAACAAGGCATGTCCGAAAGATTCTTTTCCATTGCCACACATCGACTAGCTCATCTATGCAACAACAGGATACGAGTTGCTAAGCTTCTTAGATTCCTATTTGGGTTACAACCAGATCCTCATGGAGGAAGAAGACTAGGAGAAAACCACTTTCATTACTCACCAGGGAACGTACTTCTATAGAGTGATGCCGATCAAACTAAAGAATGCGGGGGTGACATATCAGAGATTGGTCACCAAGATGTTCAAAATCCAACTTGGTAAAGAAATGGAAGTCTACATCGACGATATGCTGGTTAAGTCGAAGAGGAAAGAAGATTATATCGGTCATCTAAAGGAAGCCTTCGACATATTGAGACGGTACAACATGAAACTAAACCCCGAAAAATGCGCATTTGGCGTAAGATTGGGAAAGTTCCTTGGTTTCCTAGTGTCATAAAGAGGTACCGAGGTCAACCCGGAACAAATTAAGGCCATCAAAAGAATACCCGAAACACTAACCAGCAAAAAGCAGGTGCAAAAATTGACGGGACGGATAGCAGCCATGTCAAGGTTCATCTTACGGTCATCAGATAGGTGCCATAAATTCTTTAATGTATTAAGGAAGGACAACAAGCTCCAGTGGAATGCAGAATACGTCGACACCTTGAGGAAACTAAATGCGTACTTGTCTTCACCACTTTTACTCGCCAAAGCCGAACCAGGCGAGTGCCTCATAGTTTACCTGGTTGTATTCGAAGTCGCGGTAAGTGCGGTTCTAATCTGAGAAAACCAAGGTACGGAATCTCTAATTTACTATATCAGCAAAACCTTAATTGACGCCGAAAAAAGGTACCCCCACCTTGAAAAGCTGGCTCTGGCGCTAGTCGTAGCTTCACGAAAGCTTAGACCATATTTTTAGTGCCACCCAATAAAGGTGGTGACAACCTTCCCTCTCAGGAGTATCTTGCACAAACTCGAGTTATCAGGTCATTTGGCCAAATGGGCCATAGAACTAAGCGAGCATGATATAACATATCAACCACAAACTGCGATAAAGTCGCAAGTGCTCGTTGACTTTTTCGCCGATTTCAGCACAGAGATACTGCCCGAAGTCGAGCAAGAAGTATTTTGCGCTTCATCTAAGCAATCCGACCTCTGGTCCTCTACATCGATGACGCATCCAACACATCGGATCGGGACTGGGACTCATACTCGAAGTCCTAACGGGCAAAGTAATTTGCCAATCCGTACGATGCCCTGAAATGACTAACAATGAGGCCGAGTAAGAGGCCGTAATTGCAGGATTAAAATTGTCCCTCAAGTATGGTGCTCGGCGGGTCATCATCCGCTATGACTCTCAACTCGTTATGAACCAAGTTACTGGGACTTTCCAAATTAAGGAACAAAGGTTGCAGAACTACCAAACTGAAATCCACAAACTGCTGCCAGAATTCGACGAATGTCGATTTGACCAAATACCCCGAGCACAAAACATCGAAGCAGATGGTCTCGCCAAGCTGGCAGCGGCAACCAAAAACATCACCAAGGAGAACATCGTCACCCTTCTCCACTCATCAATAGACCAAGTCGAGGTACATTCTATAAATTTAACGTGGGACTGGCGTAATTGCATCATATCATATCTATAGGAAGGAACACTCCCACAAGATAAAAAGAAGCCAAAAAGCTCCAAATACGGGCGGCCAGATACAGTCTCGTTAGCCATGACCTTTGTAAAAGGACATTCGGTGGCCCGTTATCCAAATGACTCAGACCCAATCAAACAAGACGAGTGCTCGAAGAGGTAGACGAAGGCCACTGCAGTGCCCATACAGGTAACCGAGCCCTCGTTAGGTGTCTTATTCGTGTAGAATACTACTGGCCCACTATGAAAAAAGAGGCTGGAGAGTACGTTAAGAGGTGCGAGCAATGCCAAAAATACGCCCCTATGATACACCAGGCGGGGGAACTCCTACACTCTATCACCTCCCCATGTCCATTTATAAAATGGGGAATGGATATCGTCGGACCCCTCCTAGTAGGGCAAGGTAAGGTACGCTTCCTTTTGGTTTTAACTGACTATTTTTCCAAATGGGTGGAAGCAGGTGCGTTCGCTCAAATATGCGAACAAGAAGTCATCACGTTCATCTGGAAAAACATCATATGGCGCTTTGGCATCCCCAAAGAAATCAGTTGCGACAACGGACCCCAGTTTGTCGGGAAAAAGACGACTGAGTTCTTCGAAAATGGCACATCAAACGATACTCTCCACACCATATCATCCTACCGGCAACGGTCAAGCGGAATCCTCCAATAAAATAATATTAAAAATATTAAAGAAAAAGCTTGAAGATGCCAAAGGGCTATGGACGGAACTGCTACCGGAGGTGCTATGGGCCTACCGAACAATGCCGAAGACCAATACAGGTGAGACATCATATTCACTTGTCTACGGCACTGATACAGGCATACCTGTTGAGGTCGGGGAACCTAGCCTGAGGTACTCCAATGAGAGTGGATCAAGCAACGACGAAAGCAGGTTACAAGACCTGGATGAGGTCGAAGAGCGAAGGGATATGGCACACATAAGAATGGTGGCCCAAAAACAACAAGTAGAAAGGTACTATAACAAGAAGGACAAAATACGACCACTCAGAGTCGGGGACTACGTACTAAAGGCCAAAACGCAAGCAGCAAAGGACCCAAATAAAGGGAAACTGGGAACAAATTGGGACGGGTCGTACAAAATCATAGCATCAGCAAGTAAAGGAGCATTCCAACTAGAAACAATGGAAGGAAATCTATTGCAAAATAACTGGAACGTCGCCCACCTCAAATACTTCCACTTCTGAAAAAAGATGTCACCTGAGTCGTACTCTTTTTCCCTTACTCGGGTTTTGTCCCAATCAGGTTTTCTCGGGGAGGTTTTTAATGAGGGGGGTGGGGGCGTCTCGAGGTTCAAAGTATTGTTCATTTCCCTGCCTACCTATTACATCTCCAAGCTGAGCAATGAAGGGACTAGGTATAATATTCATTATATGTACGAAATCGACATGTATATCCGATATATGAATAAAATCATTCCATTATGTATATGAAAGCAACACACATCTCCAATGTATGAATGAAACTAGCATCCACGACACTCTAACAAATAAAATAGAATGCCACCCTCACGATAGGATCATACTTCAGCGCCAGCTCAAAAGTAACGTCCCAATGGCTAAGGCCATCGACGCAAAACAAGTTCGACTTCACTTGAACTACAACAGGATCTTACTTCGGCGCCAGTTCAAAAGTAACATCCCAATGCTAAGGCCATTGACGTAAATCGAGTTCGACTTCACTAGAACTATGACGGGATCTTACTTCGGCGCCTGCTCGAAAGTAAATTCCCAATGGCTAAGGCCATCGACGTAAATTGAGCTCGACTTCACTCGAACTACGACGGGATCTTACTTCGGTGCCAGTTCGAAAGTAACATCCCAATGGCTAAGTCCATCGACGTAAACCGAGTTCGACTTCACTCGAACTACGACAAGATCTTACTTCGACTCCAGTCCGAAAGTAACATCCCAATGGCTAAGACCATCAATAAAAAACGAGTTCAACTTCACTCGAACTACGACGGGATCTTACTTTGGCGCCAGTTCGAAAGTAACATCCCAATGGCTAAGGCCATCGACATAAACCGAGTTCGACTTCACTCGAACTACGACGGGATCTTACTTCGGCGCCAGTTCGAAAGTAACATCCCAATGGCTAAGGCCATCAATAAAAAACGAGTTCGACTTAACTCGAACTATGACGGGATCTTACTTCAGCACCAACTCGAAAGAGATATCCCTACAGTTAAGGTCGTTGCCAACGAAAAGAATTCAACTAAACTCAATACTATAAGTTTAGCATTTCAACAAAACATCGAAGCGACGTAACTACGACAGAAGTCATCAAAAAAATCAATCTAAAGAAGAAAACGGCTCAGAGATGTACGACCAAAATGACCTCCATCCACTGCAAATATGTTACAAATATATGTCTTTGCAAAGGTCTCAAAGACGCCCCTACAAAAATCGCAAAGCAAAAAGTAAGTACAAAACAAATACTACACATCATTCCCGATGGCATACACGTCTTCGTACCAAGAGTCGGAGGCGAGTCTGTTCGCATTATCAGAATCGATATCATCTCCATCAGGTGTAAGAGGATCATACCCGTATGCCTCACGAGCTGCACGACCCTTGGCATGTACATCCCGAATCTCTTTTTAAGATGCCCTCCCATCAACATGAAGAACCTTGTACACATCGAGTTGAGCCTCAATGTGAACCCACAACTCATATAGACGTCGAGGAACAATGGGATCAGCTAGAGCATAAGATGTAGAAGGCTCCGATTATCATCGTACGTCCCCCGCTTTCAAAGAATCCATCTGCTTGCTCAATGCGGACAGTTCCGCCTCCAACCCTTGAACACGCCTCTCAAGCCCCACTAACTTAAGTGTGGATGCCTCTTTCTCCTTGGTCCGCTCTGACCTACAAACACAGATTGCATCTTCCAAAATCGCCACCTCAGAGACAACAGTCACAAATTTATCAGCACTCGCGCCCAGCTCACCTTTAAGCTCCTTAATCTCCGTCGTCTTTGTACCCAATTCAGTAGTTAAATTGGCCACCCTCGCTTGGAAGTTGGCATTCTCGGCTATCACCCCCTACTTAGCTCAAGCTCATCTTCCTTCACTTTAAGGGATGCCTCGAGCTCACTGTTACGGGCGATGGACTTCATAAGGTCCTCATCTCGTTCCCTCAACTCCTCGACCTTATGCGCCAATTGATCCTCCCTCTGCTTGAGCCCTTCGCGGAACAGCTAGAAGCCAGGATCCTGAGTGTAGATATCGGCCATCGCACGATTGTTGGTGTGATATTCTTGATATTTAGAAGACATCTTTCCATAAATGGCCATCCTCTTCCTTTCCCGGTGCTCGTGCTCGATCTCCATGATAAAGGTCTGGCACAAAAAGTAAAGTTACAACAAAAGGATAGGCCAAAAACAATAACACAAACACAATGACGAAATGAAAAGGAAGATATTCACCCGCAAGGCCATGCCAGATACACTCCGATACAACTCCATATCGCTCATCGCTCTAAGCGCCTCGTTCTCAGGGGCAACACACAAAGGAGCTAAAGCAGACGCCACCTGATCACAGTCCGACAACAAGTTGTAATCCCCAGGGACAACTATGTGTCGATCAGAACCCTCCACTCTGACCTCTATGTGAGTGTGACGCTCCAAAACTCATGAACATCCCCCGGGTCAGCATCCGAGCTCGAGCCTTCGCCATCGACTCATAGGCCCTCTCCGGCATTAGACGATGTGCCACCCTCAGCAGAGTGCACGGAGCCACCACCTTGGTAAACCCGTTCTGTTTGGGGAGACCTCCCTGCCAAGATGGCGTCAACCATAAACGTGGGCACAGGTGCCGTATGCGACGCACCTGTCCTACTCTTACCAGTATCAACGGCCACGCCCTTCCCAAGCTCCACCCTCCTCATTTTCCTCAGTAACGATTCTTCCCTATTAGAGGACTCCTCCACTAGGTGATGGATCGGTAAGGAGGAGGTCTCTTCCCTCACGACCATATCGCGAGAAGGATCTCCCATCTGTATCGGTTGAGCACGACCCTCTCGAACGGACTCACTCAGAGTAAATTGCATTCCTGCAGCAGCAACGACCTGTCGAAATGCAGGTACTGGGGCCCTCCGTCTAGAAGCTCTGCGACCTGTCATCATAAAGAGTCATATCAATAGACAACGGTATATAGTCGAAAAGTGATACAGAGGAAAACACTTACCAGATGAAACCTTCGGCCCAAAGCATTTTACAAAAGCAAATCAGTCTCGAGTCTCCGCTGCATGGGGCAGCAAACGGGCTACCCAATCCCTTATATCTGCAATAGGGTGGGGGTTGATGCCCATAGCTGAAAACGAGAAGAAAATAAACACTAAGGTAAATGAAGAAGAAAAGAAAGAGTAAAACAAGTGGCGACACTTACGATTCTCGTTCCACCTCTCCGGAAACCTAGCGGGTTCAGACATGATGTGTTTGGTTCTAACGAAGAAGTACTTATGCCAAAATTTGCGACTTGCTTGGTCATCGGTTCTGACCACTAGCCCTTTTGTCCCACGGTGCCTCAAATGTACCATAGTACCCCTATGAAAGCTGGGTGAAAATAAATGTAGAAGGTGGTGAACGGTAACCTTGCACCCCACCAACTCCACATATTTTGTCAACAATCGGAGTATTTTGAGCGTGTACGGGGAAAGTTGCGCCGGGCAAACCTGATAGAATCGATAGAACTCTTCCGCTAACGGGAGAAGGGGGAAGGAATGACCGATCACAAAGGGGTACTCATAAAAAGCACAGTACCCAGGCCTATGGACTTCCACGAAGTCCCTTCCCGCTGGAACCATATCAACATGAGCGGAAATGTTATATTTTGTAAGAAGAGCATTGATATGAACTTGGTCAGTTTCAGAAAGTGTCACACCTCTTTTTTGCGCGCCCGCCCCGAAGGGTAAAATGCGCGAGGGAGTTTTTCCAATTTAAGTGACAATATTCGAAATGGGATTATTTATTTAATTCAGAGTCGCCACTTGGGAAAGGTTTGGCTTTTGGTGTCCCAAGTCACCGGTTTATCTTGAATCCCAAATCGAGGAAAATATTCGACTTTCCAAATGAAGTCTGCGAACCAGAAATTCTAAGTAAGGAATTTTGTTGACCCGAGGGAAGGTGTTAGGCACCCCTGAGTCCCGTGGTTCTAGCACGGTCGCTTAAATTATTATAATGGCTAAATATCTGATTTTAATACATGTTATGACTTGTGTGCTTTTATTAGGTTTAAACCGCTTTTTATTATTATTATTTTTTTATAGAATTGCAACGTCGTAAAAATGCATCTCGAACCACGTCGCAATCAATGCACCCGTGGTTGTTAATACATTCCGACTCCGTTGAGATTTGAATTTGGGTCACATAAATGCGCACCCGAATTTAAGAAGGTATTTTAATTAAAATCGCGCCTAAAGAGTCTAACGCGTAATTATCTTTGGGGAAGGCAGTGAAATTCACTAAACAGTCCATCCCAAATTCTAAGTATTTTATTTTTGACCAATTATTGAGGGCCCCACAATTTGCATTTTTATTTGGCGAGGCTCGTCTCATTTTTTGAAAGGATAAACCTACAGCGACTACATTTCTATTATGTTTGTCTCTAAAATGAAGGAAAATACACGCCAATTAAATTGACATGCTTGGCCAGCTCCGGCCTCTTATTAATTATCAGATTAATTATTTATGAGGCGGGAAATTGTTTCATGCCTTATTCCATGAGCGAAAATGCTTTTAACTTAATAAAGGAAATTGCATACAAGATTAATAAAATGCTATTACTCACGCTAAACATTCTTCGAGTTGAATTTAAACTAACTTATTTAAACTAGATTAATGGAATTAACTATTAGAGGCTGCTACTAATGGGATTCGAACATGGTCCTATAAACTGCCTAACGAAATCCAATTTGATAGAGTCAGTATTAATGACTTAAAACTATATTGCATCTTTTGCCAAATTAGAAATGAGATTTAAAATACTAAACACCTGTGCGCTCCATGTCATACAGACAACTAAATAAATAAGATCAACAGTGTTAAATAAACTAAGTTTCAATTAAGTACAAGCTACCTAATGTATTTTCTATTGAGTTACAAACTAACGAATTACACAAATCTAACAACATTTTATAAAGCTGTAATTACAGCAACAAATGATTAAACTCCTTCGCATATTTCATTTCATGTTTTTACTGTTACATCAATGTAAAATTCTAGTGTGTACCTGGATGTTGAAACACAAAAGAAGAAGAAGAAGAAGGTAGAGAAATCAGCAGCAGCAAAAGAATGGCAGCAACAACAAACTATAGTCACAACAACAGTAGCAGATTCAAACCAACAGCAACACCAATTCCAAACCAGAAACAACACTCCAACAAAGCCCGAAATGTTTTGTAAACCCAACAGCAAAAATCAACAACAAAAAAAACTCAATTGAACTTGAAACAACTCTCTCTTTATACAGAAACAAACTCTCTCTATATCCTTTTCTGGTTTTAAACTCTTGGGTATCTGCCCAGTTTTCTGATTCTAAACTCTTGGTTCGACCACAAATCCCCTATATTCTCTGATTCTTTATGTTGCTGAAAACTAAAGGGAGAAGGATTTTTAGAGAGGTTTTGATGGCTGAAACTCTTTAGTTTTTTCAGGGGTGTCTTTTTTTTTCTTTTTTTTCAGGTCTGCCCCTTTATATCTATAGAAGGGAAGAAACTGCCCTTAAAGACAGGTTGCCTAGGGCTTAAAATAAGCCCTAAAGGCTGTCATCTCCACTTAGGATTGTCTAGGCATGGGGTTTTCTTCTACTTTAAACTGCTGAAATTCAGAAAAGCAGTGGATACCCTGTTGTACAGCAGGTTCCACTACCATTCTCATGTGCATCTTCAGCCTTTTATTATTAAACTCAGTTTACACCTGACTTCTCATCTGTAAAGATGTCAGCCAAGGTGTATTTGCACTATAGATTATTCTAATGGTTCAACCATACTCAAACTGGCAGTCCACTTAACTTAAGCTCTGAAATTTCCATTAAGATTGAAGCTATAACCAATCCTTAAGTGGTTTCTGACTCGACTTAACAGGCTAACACACAATGTAATCAATTCTCAACTGATTCGAGTAAAATTAAACCAACATGAGTCAAATTACTACTATTGAAACTAATTGACGACATGTATCGAATCGACTGTGTGATCACAACGCGCACAAATCAATAGCAGATAACCAAACTTGAACAAGCACAGAATATGATTTTATGTTGACAGGCACGGGGATTTGTGGAAAACTTAACTGATCGACGGGACTTATTCGACTCGATTACACAAACTGTAATTATACGTAATAAACACACATAAACAAATTCGATCAAACAAAGATCTGGGTGAGATGGACAGAATAGTCGACATAATTGGAAACAGATCAAACTGACATTCAAACATACAAACAAACATTAACAAAACAAACAACATGGAACTAACAAAGAAAAGAAAAAGAAATACCTTAAAGAATTTGAAAATCAGACTGCCCTGTCTCGGACTTTGAATCGAACCTCTTTTGGGGTTGAACGGACTTTAATCGAAGTGTTCTAAACTGAGAACACTTCGATTAAGGTCTATTAGACCCCAACCTTCTCGTTTAATTGGACAAAACCCTCAGATTCCGGATTTCTAGGGTTCTTGGGCCTAATTTGGGACTTGGGGTTTTCTGGTTAGATTCGGACCAAACCAAACTTGGGTTGGTCACGAGGGAGGTCAGGGGGTACCTGGTATGGATTTGGGGGGGGGGGGGTTGGCATAAGTTGGGGTCCAGCTCGAATCTTCAAACGAAGATTCGAGACAGTGGGGGAAGATTCGAGACCTATAGTTGGTAGATCCGTGTTCAGGGGGTCGAGGTGTACTAGGGGTGTTAGTCTGGTGGTCACCGGCGTTGTTGCCGCCGGGTTTACGGTGAGGGAAAAGGGGGGCGGCGCTAGGGTTCTAAGGGGTTTGGGTTCAATGAGAGAGACGAAGAGAGGGAGGGGGGGTCTGGCTTAGGGCATGGGGTGAGAGGGGAAGGCTTATATACGGGATGGATGAATGAATCCAAGCCGTTAGATCTAATGAGTCAACGGTTTGGATCACTTTACTTATATAAAACGGGGTCGTTTTGGTCTCTGTGGGGATTGGGTCGTGGATGGTGCTGGGTCGGGTTGGCTGAGATGGGTTAGGGTTTGTGATCTTGGTCGTTGATCATTCTGAGATCAACGGCCCAGATCAAGCATAATCAAGACTACGTCGTTTGGACATCCCTGAGGCCAACTGATCTGGACCGGGTAAAACAAATGCTTTGGGCCCGATTTGGGTCCAATTTGAAATGGCCCAATCCCAATTTTATCCAATTTCAACTTATTTCTTTTCTTTTCCCATTTATAATAAAATCCGAATTTACAAAATTCTAAAAATATATTATAAAAAATATAAAAATCAAAATTATATCACAAGACACCAATTGATTTTAGTAATAATTAACACACAATATCATATATTAATTAAACAAAAATCAACCTTTAAACGATAAAAATGACAAAATTAACAAAGACAAATATTTTTTGTGATTTTTTATTCATTCAAAACCAAATATGATTCAATTAATTTCTAATAGTAGAACAAGATCCCAACTTTATGCGCGACATACATTTTTGTATTTTCAATTGATAAAACTAAATAATCACAGATAAAAACTACCAAAATGCCAAGCAAATTCACAAAATTATACACAAAAGACAATTTATTATTATTTTTTTATTTCTTTTGGAGTAATTGTCGTGTGAACAAAAATCACGTGCTCACAGCTGCCCCTCTTTGCCCGAAAACATGCGAGGTTTCGTGCAAAGATAAAGTGAGCGGATATGAGCGATTTTTGCCCGTTGGACTACTCTGTGTGAAGCACATTTTTGAAAGATTTAACCGAACCTTTGCTTCAAAGATTTCCTACATATCCTGAGCTAAACAGGAATCAGGTCAATGTAGTTCGGGAAACTTTGGTAGCTGGGACTGCCATGGGATTGCAATGCTTGCTGTTACTGCTGTTGCTGTTGCCTCTACTACTTTACCGACCTCCTTATTACAAACAAAGGAAATTGAAACTGAACTAACTACTTATGCCTGCCAACCACTAGTTATAAGATTCCTATCTATAATTCTTTTGCAACTTGATCTTGGGTCTTAGCTGATTCTGCTTGTAGACTTCGATCCGAATCTTGATGCTCGCAAGTTGTAGGCGCTTGTTTATTTCTGCAGTATTGAGTGAAACAGGATTGGCGGAGCTCGAGAATTTGATCAAATTTTGAGCGACCTGCCCTTTGTTTGTTCCAATATTTGGGAACATCTTCTTTTTGTTTCTTTTCTTCTTTTCTTTATTCTAGATTGAGACTCAAACCGTAGGTCATCTCGATCCATGCACCTCGAGGTCAGACCTGCTGAGACAAACAAAACAAACGAACGAAATTTTCTGCCTCAGTTTCACTAGGAAAATTTCGTGAGTTAATTGCCATAAAAATCTATAGGATTGATGAGGGGATTGGAAAACTCTAGTCTAATAAGCGCAACTCAGGGATTGGAGCCCTAATGTCGCAAAAGGTAAAAATGCGCAACTCAGGGATTGGAGCCCTAATGCTGGCTTAAAGAAAAATTGCTCAACTCAGGGATTGGAGCCCTAATGCTGGCTAAAGGAAAAAACGCTCAACTCAGGGATTGGAGCCCTAATGTTGGCTAAAAAGAAAGTCGCTCAACTCAGGGATTGGAGCCCTAATGCTGGCTAACTGCTCAACTCAGGGATTGGAGCCCTAATGCTGGCTAAAGGAAAATTGCTCAACTCAGGGGTTGGAGCCCTAATGCTGGCTAAAAGGAAAAAATGCTCAACTCAAGGATTGGAGCCCTAATGCTGGCTAAAAGGAAAAACACTCAAATTAGGGATTAGAGCCCTAATGTCGGCTAACAGGAAAAATGCTCAACTCAGGGATTGGAGCCCTAATGTCGGCTAACAGAAAAAACGCTCAACTCAGGGATTGGAGCCCTAATGTCGGCTAAAGGAAAAATGCTCAACTCAGGGATTGGAGCCCTAATGTCGGCTAAAGGAAAAACGCTCAACTCAGGGATTGGAGCCACTAAATTGGGAGGATTGCCAGGTTATGCCTGAAAACTGACCGAGTTATGTCGGGAGAAAAGGAAAAAGGGCTCCAGGGTTATGCCAGGGAGGTTCACGGGTTATGCCGTGAAGAAAAAGAGGTCCTCGGGTTATGCCGGGGAGGAAAGAAAAAGGGGCCCTGGGTTATGCCAGGGAGATCCAGGGGTTAATGCCGAAAAAAAGGGAAAGAGTCATCGGGTTATGCCGAAAAAGTCATCGGGTTATGCAGAAAAAGGGCAAGAGTCCTCGGGTTATGCCGGGGAAGTCATCGGGTTATGCCGAGAAAGGGAAAGAGTCATCGGGTTATGCCGAAAAAGGTCCACGGGTTATGCCGGGAAGAATCATTGGGTTATGCCGAAAAAGGTCCACGGGTTATGCCGGGGAAATCATCGGGTTATGCCGAAGAAGGTCCACGGGTTATGCCGGGGAAATCATCGGGTTATGCCGGGGAGATCATCGGGTTATGCCGGAAAAGGTCCACGGGTTATGCCGGGAAAAATCATCGGGTTATGCCGAAAAAGGGAAAGAGTCCTCGGGTTATGCCGGTAAAGTCATCGGGTTATGCCGGAAAAGGTCCACGGGTTATGCCAGAAAGAATCATCGGGTTATGCCGAAAAAGGTCCATGGGTTATGCCGGGGAAATCATCGGGTTATGCCGGAAAAGGTCCACGGGTTATGCCGGGGAAATCATCGGGTTATGCCAAAAAAGGTCCACGGGTTATGCCGAGGAGATCATCGGGTTATGCCGGAAAGACCATCGGGTTATGCCGGAAAAGGTCCACGGGTTATGCCGGGAAAAATTATCGGGTTATGCCGAAAAAGGTCCACGGGTTATGCTGGGGAAATCATCGGGTTATGCCGGGGAAGTCCACGGTTTTTGGCCGGGATTTGGATAGAAAAAGCTCCTTGGGTTATGCCAGGGAGATTCACGGTTTATACCGGGATAGTTGAGGAATGAGGTCCTATGCTACCATGATTTGTTTTTCTTTTGGGGTTTTCATTTTTATTTCTTGTCTTCTTTCTTTTCTTTGGTTTTCCTTTTATATTTCCTTTTATTTATCAAAATGCATGAAAGAATTCTGGGGAAACTTCCTTTTTGGTCGTTTTCCTGCTGCAAAGCTGTTTCAAACGCTCGCACATTTCATTTCTTTTGGGCTATACCTGCTTCTTGCACGGTTGCTTTGAGTAAGACCTGTTTTCAACAAAGAACAATTTATTAGTTGAAACGGTGGTTGGTTTTGTGGCCTTGATCGTCTCCATCGCTTGATCCCGTCCCCATTTCCATTGAGAACTGTGCTGCTTGTTGGCCTTGAGGGTGAATCTCTTTCACACTGACCGGGTTCAGCCTTAGGATTACATGATGACTCGCCCATGTGGGCTCTGTCCTTTGCTTTATTCTGCCCTTAGGAACTTTGCCTTTGACTTTCTTTCCTTTCGAACGTCTTTACTTTGGAAGCAATCAACCACCATGGTCAGTCGGGATTGGACTGACGCACCACTGAGGTTGTGTATTTTCTTTGACTCTTGCCAGGCGGGGCCCTGTGAAACCGGTCCTGCCACCTTTTCTTTGTAATTGTTACGGAGTCAGAGTTAAACCGAAAGGGATTCAAAGAAAACTATGCAAAAGGCAAGCATATGAGTTTAAAGAGAAGCGTCCCTTTCGGGGGAAAAGAAGGACTTATTTGGGGTGCATGCTGGCTTCAAACTGACATGACATGCTTCTTGGACTGGATGCCCGATTCGCACCAAACTCCCGCTTCTCATGAACCTATTGATCCATGTTTCCAAACCAGAGAACCTTGCCAGGACTTTTAGTGATGAAGTATCCTCTTTTCGTCCGACAATGACCTTTGCGGGTTTTCGCTAATCGACCTCTCTCATTTTTGATTTCTCTACTCTCGTCGCCTCATGGTACCCGAAGGTTTTCACCGATAAGACTCTCTCATTTTATTTCTCTCAATTTGACTTCTATCAGATTCCAACAATGACGTTTTCCACTTTCCTGTCTTTGCCAATTGATCAGAAGGACTTGGACAAGGTCTTTGGGGTAAAATGATTTTGGGCGGAACTACAACTTTGGAACCTTTTCGGCGGTCTCATGGCCGAACCATTATAACTTCTGCCCCAGTTTTACTTTGGGGAACTTCTTGGATGGTGTGACTGAACCCCAGAGAGAGGTTGCCTACGTATCCTTTCGGAATCAAGTCAAACGTAGTTCAGGCAATAATTTTGTTTTGTTTTTGTTCCCGTTTTGTTTTTCTTTTCTTTTGCTTTTTTTTCTTTTTTTCCTTTTTTTTTCCTTTTGTACTTCCGGGTTCCAAAGAGGGTAATCAAAGAAAGGTAATCGGCTCAAAGGGTTTGCAAAGGATTGATGGTGTTTGGATAGCGGGAATGAAAGCCTTCGTCATCTCAATTGTGCAAAGACATCGCCGGAGCGATTTAGACATAGTACTACATCTGCATTCACAGCTGTGTCGGGGTCAATTTTTTCGATGTCAACCAGATACAATGCTCCTCTTGGCAATATTTTCCAATGATGTATGGACCCTTTTGATTATGAGCAAACTTTCCTTTTGCTTCCTGGTGATGAGGAAGAATACGCCTTAACACCAGTTGCCCTACTTCAAAATTTATAGGCGCGGGCCATTCTTTGTTGGTACAATTGCTCGTGACAAACTGCAGTCATTAAGGTCAACGTTCCATACGAGTCTAGACTCACTCACTGTCCTCAAACTCTGCCTCAGTGACGGACATTTCCCAAACCATGAACCAATTTTCTTTAGTTGTTCCTATTCTTTTTAATTTTCTCAAACTCTCTATATTTCAATTTTGACTCATTATTTTGAAGTCTGACAGAGTTCTTGGGAGCTGGGCATGAAGTCCGCAAGCATGTCATGTTATTTAAAGCTGCATTATTAGAATTGAAGAGAACTAAAAGAAAACATAGCAAAACTCTGGAAAAAAAAGTGAACGATGAAATATGATTTCATTTCTTGGAATTGGGAAGATAACAGGGTCGACATTCAGGTAATTAAAAACAAGAAACTAAAGAAAGCATGTGAGGTACACCCTGGGATAGCTCGCGATGCAGAAAAAGTGGCAGGACTGGTCTACTAGGATCCCGCTTGATCAGGAATGGCGTAGCCGTCCAATTTTGAAGCTTGGCGCTTGGTCCCATGTATGATACCTCAGCGGTGCTAGTACCCTCTCCTGGCTGGACCATGTGTGTTTCGTATAGCATTTTCCTCATTGCCTCACATATTCCCTCACTCTCTTCAACCGTGAACACCTCATCATCTTCCTCTTTACTGCACTTTGGCTTCTGTGGTATGCGTCCAATAACCACTGGCTCATTCAACCGAGGTGGTTTGATCGTCCCCCATACCACATAGGCCTGCTTGGATACATCAATTTTCTTTTCCGGTTCAGTCTCGGTGATTTTACTCTTCTTTTTCTCTTTCTCTTGCTTCGGGGTTGCCTTGGGCTTCCTTTCTGCATTAGCAATAGCAATTATGGCCTTGAGCGCCGGATCAAATTCTTTGTCTTCACAAATCATCCCGATTATCGGCCCGTTATTGTGAGCGGGCAGCGGATTATTGGTCACATTTGGGACATCCTCGTCTTTCAACACAATTTTCCCTTGCTCTAACAAATTCTCTACTGCTTGTTTTAATGTCCAACAGTTGTTTGTATCGTGCCCTTCTACCCCTGAATGGTATGCACACCTGACACCCTGCTGATATGATGGTGATTCCGGGTTTTGCCCGTTTGGGGTTATGGGCTGCAACAAATTCATCTGGACAAGCTTAGGGTATAGGGTGGAGTAAGGTTCACCGATTGGTGTATAGTTGGGTCTCCTGGGTAGTTCCCAAGGACGGAAGTTATTCTGGGAAGGTCGAGGATTGTAGTGGTTTCGGTAAGGAGACTGATTTCTGGGAGGTGGAGCTTGGCCCCGATTGGCTTGCTGCGGCGACTGGACATAAGGCTGGGTATTTATGACCATGTAGGGTTGAGGAGCATAGGTCACATTTTGGTGGGGGTAATAATGTTGTGGGGTTCTTTCTGAAAAACAGGGCCTGGGGTTACGATATTCTCCTGCTTCTGATGCCGCCATGGATGTCTCTTCCTTTTTCTTTCCTCTTGGCATTCCTCCGGACCCGCTTTGGACGGCTTGGGAGGTTGCCCTTATGGCTGCCTGACTCAAAATTCTACCCGTTTTCAAACCATTCTCCACCATCTCCCCGATCTTAATCGCTTCCGCGAAAGGCTTTCCCATGGCTGACATCATGTTTTGGAAGTAGTCTGATTCTTGAGCCTGGAGGAAAGTAGTGACCATTTCTATCTCGTCCATGGGAGGTTTTACCCTTGATGCTTGCTCGCGCCATTTAATAGCATATTCTCCAAAACTTTCCGAGGGTTTCTTCTTCAAGTTTGACAAAGCATTTCTGTCCGGTGCGATGTCAATATTATACTGAAATTGTCTTACAAAATCTCTGGCGAGATCATCCCATATATGCCATCGAGATATGTCTTGGTCCATATACCATTCTGAGGCTATTCCTACCAAGCTTTCTCCGAAGTATGCCATCAACAATTCTTCTTTGCCGTCGGCTCCACGCAATTGGTTGCAATACTTCTTGAGGTGAGCAATGGGATCGCCATGCCCATCATATTTCTCAAACTTTGGTGTTTTGAAACCCACGGGTAGGTGCACGTGAGGGAACATGCACAGATCAGTATAGGAAACACTCTTCTGCCCGCTTAAACCTTGCATGTTTTTCAAACTCTGCTCGAGGCTCCTCATTCTTTTTGCCATCTCATCTTGTTCAAAAGCTTTGAGATTTTGGTCTTGCCCCGACGTAAACTCGTGTTGAGGCTGTTGAGGGTGGTGCTGGTGGTAAACCGAGTTGGTTCCAGTGAGAAGGATGGTGCTTGGAATGTGAATGAGGAAGAGTCAAAATTGGGCCTGTGTGTAGTGGGTTGTGCCACGATTGGATAGGGCGGTGCAGTGAATATGTTTGTAGCTACATCCATCGTTGACATCTAGGGATAAGACTCAGAGGGTGATCCAGCAGAGTGGGCTGAAATGGCCGGGTACCCGAATGGGGTAGTTGGATAGCTTATGGGGATGCTGGAAGTCCCACTTGTCCTGTAGGACAACTCGGGGAATCCAGGGATTACACTCGGTGGGTCTTTTCCGTTATTCCAGTCATCCAACATTTCCAACATGCGGAGCCGCAAGATTCTGTTTTCCTCAGCAGTTGCTGACTCGGGAGTTGGGATAGCCGAGATTGAACTCTCCTCGGAGACATGAATTGTCGGCAAAGGAATTTCGGAAGACATATCTATACTTCCCTTTGATCTCGTGAAGTAAGTGTGAATACTCCCTCTCGACTTAGTGATGGGCAACTGAACACTTCCTTTCGACCTCGTAAAGTATGAATGTGAGGCCAGACCTCCACCAAACCAAACCACCTTTTCTAAAAACCTGAGCTTAGCAGCAAGCAAACGGTTAGTTTGAAACAAATAACAGACAGGTAATCTCACGTTGGGGCGTGATGCACCTATACAGTTAAGTGAATTTCTACATGTTTGCAATGATGACATGCGTCATTCCGGCTTCTCTTTAGGCTTCCCTTTATTTATCATATACTTTTTTTATATTATTGTTTTTATTATTTACAGTTAAAATGTGACCGGATCCGATGAGGATTGCCTACGTATCACGATGCCGCGTGAATCAGATCATTACGTATTTTGGACACATAAAAGGTAAACAACAATAAAACATTTTTTTTGGAATTATTTAAAGACGAACAATAGGCTCGAAAGTCAAACGGCCCACATTCTCTAATCAAAAGAAATACAAACTCAAGCAAAATAAAATGACAGATTCCTTCCCCTATATGCCGATTTTGACCAAACGGCTGTTTTTGCAAACGTGGCCCCTTCCTAATTTCACATGAATTTTGAGGTCTGGGAGATTATTTTATGACATTTCTCAAACTTGTCCGTTCTTTTACAAAAATAGCCTTTTGAAAACTGAAAGATACTTCTAAGGCTATCTCGGCAAGAACGGTTTAAGACACTGCCAAAGTTGGCTCGGCTTATTTTGACCAAAAGCCCAAACGGTATTCACCTGACCGCTGACTCTTTGTTTTTTTTTTTCAAATTACAATAAAACCTAGTGTTGCAAACACGGCCCTTCAGCGCCTCGGGGACGAAGATTTTTAAGGTTGTGTGGGTCAACTGGATCGAATCTAAAACAATGACCCAAAAGCGGCTGTTTATGCAAAGTCAGCCCTCCGGCGTCCCTTTCGGGAACATTCGGCTATTTTTGATAAAAACAATCACTTGATTTATTTATGACTCTTTTTTTTCAAAATAGTGACCCGATATTGGGAACACGGCCTCACAGAGCCTTGGGGACGAGGATTCTAAGGCTGTTGGGCAAATTGGTCAAAATTCAAAAAACAATGACCAAAAATGGCTGTTTATGCAAAGTCAGCCTTCCGGCGTCCCTTTCGGGAACATTCGGCTATTCTTGACAAAACGGCATCACCCGACTCATTTATGACGAAATTAAAATTCTAACATTTTGGCTATTTTGAAAAAAGGGGAGGTTGGACCCGATGAGGGTTGCCTACGTATCTCGTACCCTGTGAGAATCAAACCGGTGTAGTTCGGGGCGATCAGGAATAGGGAAATAAACTAAACCCCTTTTTTTTTCTGAATACAATCTTTTAATGAAAAGGAGAAAAAATATTTTTCTGGATTTTTATATATTTTTTTTTTGAAAAGAGATGAAGACTAAAGAAATATTTTTTCTTTGAATTTAAAACCCTTTTTTTTACTCTTTTTTTGAAATTTCGAAAAATCTTTTAAGGAAGTATTTGGACTATTAGTCTGAATTTAATGAAAGAGGTACTACAAAAGAAAAAATATTTTTTTTTTGAATTTTGAATTCCCCTCCCCCCCCCTTTTTTTAAACAAATACTTTTTTTTTTGTTTTTGGATTTTGAAAGTGATTAAATTTTTTTTGTTATTATATATGTTTTTTTAATAAATCAAACTAAAAGACAAATTTTGTTTTCATTTTTTTTTTAGAAAATTTCGGCGAGGTTTTGACACTACTTGGACATTGGTTTTATTTTTCCAAAATAAGTAATTACCTCCCTACGCTGCTATTTCTCTTTTCCCTCTTTTTTGAATTTTTTTTAAAAAACCGGTCAGCATGCAGAACCGAAGCAAATAAATGCGCAAAACAAACGGGATGCAACAGGATGGTCTTTTCATTTCGGGTTGCCTATCCTAGATGGACCCAACCCCTGTGTTGAGTCCCCTATGTCAAATGCAACATGATGTAAATAAGCGTTCCTACTAGGGATCCGGCATGAGGTTTTGTTATACTAGGTTCACCCTGGGTATATGTTCTAGACTGTGTACCAGAGCGGACAACTCGAGTCGAGGAGGGGGCTACGTACCGAGGTCCCGCGAGATCGTCCGGCTTTGTAACTTGTCCGACCTCTTTCTTATTTCAGGGTATGACACTAACAGAATAGGGAGCCTTGACCAGCAAGCTCCTCCCCGGAGGTAAGAAGAGAAGGGTTTCAGCACAATTTATATACAGTTCAGATAATATCAAAGCGGTAAAAGTCAACATTTAGCACGTTATGCCCAAACATGTAATAAAGATCAGATAATAAAGCCAAATATAACAATTATTCTAAGCTTGAATTCTGAACCCTGAACTAGAGATTCTGGGTTCTGTTCCCCAGCAGAGTCGCCAGAGCTGTCACACCTCCTTTTTGCGCGCCCGCCCCGAAGGGTAAAATGCGCGAAGGAGTTTTTCCAATTTAAGTGACAATATTTGAAATGGGATTATTTATTTAATTCAGAGTCGCCACTTGGGAAAGGTTTGGCTTTTGGTGTCCCAAGTCACCGGTTTATCTTGAATCCCAAATCGAGGAAAATATTCGACTTTCCAAATGAAGTCTGCGAACCAGAAATTCTAAGTAAGGAATTCTGTTGACCCGAGGGAAGGTGTTAGGCACCCCCGAGTCCCGTGGTTCTAGCACGGTCGCTTAAATTGTTAAAATGGCTAAATATCTGATTTTAATACATGTTATGACTTGTGTGTTTTTATTAGGTTTAAACCGCTTTTTATTATTATTTATTTTTTATAGAATTGCAACGTTGTGAAAATGCATCTCGAACCACGTCGCAATCAATGCACCCGTGGTTGTTAATACATTCCGACTCCGTTGAGATTTGAATTTGGGTCACATAAATGCGCACCCGAATTTAAGAAGGTATTTTAATTAAAATCGCGCCTAAAGAGTCTAACGCGTAATTATCTTTGGGGAAGGCAGTGAAATTCACTAAACAGTCCATCCCAAATTCTAAGTATTTTATTTTTGACCAATTATTGAGGGCCCCGCAATTTGCATTTTTATTTGGCGAGGCTCGTCTCATTTTTTGAAAGGATAAACCTACAGCGACTACATTTCTATTATGTTTGTCTCTAAAATGAAGGGAAATACACGCCAATTAAATTGACATGCTTGGCCAGCTCCGACCTCTTATTAATTATCAGATTAATTATTTATGAGGCGGGGAATTGTTTCATGCCTTATTCCATGAGCGAAAATGCTTTTAACTTAATAAAGGAAATTGCATACAAGATTAATAAAATGCTATAACTCACGCTAAACATTCTTCGAGTTGAATTTAAACTAACTTATTTAAACTAGATTAATGTAATTAACTATTAAAGGCTGCTACTAATGGGATTCGAACATGGTCCTATAAACTGCCTAACGAAATCCAATTTGATAGAGTCAGTTTAAATGACTTAAAACTATATTGCATCTTTTGCCAAATTAGAAATGAGATTTAAAATACTAAACACCTGTGCGCTCCATGTCATATAGACAACTAAATAACTAAGATCAACAGTGTTAAACAAACTAAGTTTCAATTAAGTACAAGCTACCTAATGTATTTTCTATTGAGTTACAAACTAACGAATTACACAAATCTAACAACATTTTATAAAGTTGTAATTACAACAGAAAATGATTAAACTCCTTCGCATCTTTCATTTCATGCTTTTACTGTTACTTCAATGTGAAATTCTAGTGTGTACCTGGATGTTGAAACACAAAAGAAGAAGAAGAAGAAGAAGGTAGAGAAATCAGCAGCAGCAAAAGAATGGCAGCAGCAACAAACTATAGTCACAGCAACAGTAGCAGATTCAAACCAACAGCAACACCAATTCCAAACCAGAAACAACACTCCAACAAAGCCCGAAATGTTTTGTAAACCCAACAGCAAAAATCAACAACAACAAAAAACTCAATTGAACTTGAAACAACTCTCTCTTTATACAGAAACAAACTCTCTCTATATCCTTTTCTGGTTTTAAACTCTTGGGTATCTGCCCAGTTTTCTGATTCTAAACTCTTGGTTCGACCACAAATACCCTCTATTCTCTGATTCTTTATGTTGCTGAAAATTAAAGAGAGAAGGATTTTTAGAGAGGTTTTGATGGCTGAAACTCTTTAGTTTTTTCAGGGGTGTCATTTTTTTCTATTTTTTTCCAGGTCTGCCCCTTTATATCTATAGAAGGGAAGAAACTGCCCTTAAATACATGTTGCCTAGGGCTTAAAATAAGCCTTAAAGGCTGTCATCTCCACTTAGGATTGTCTAGGCATGGGGATTTCTTCTACTTTAAACTGCTGAAATTCAGAAAAGCAGTGGATACCCTGCTGTACAGCAGGTTCCACTACCATTCTCATGTGCATCTTCAGCCTTTTATTATTAAACTCAGTTTACACCTGACTTCTCATCTATAAAGATGTCAGCCTAGGTGTATTTGCACTATAGATTATTCTAATGGTTCAACTATACTCAAACTGGCAGTCCACTTAACTTAAGATCTGAAATTTCCATTAAGATTGCAGCTATAACCAATCCTTAAGTGGTTTATGACTCGACTAAACAGGCTAACACACAATGTAATCAATTCTCAACTGATTCGAGTAAAATTAAACCAACATGAGTCAAATTACTACTATTGAAACTAATTGACGACATGTATCGAATCGACTGTGTGAATCACAACGCGCACAAATCAATAGCAGATAACCAAACTTGAACAAGCACAGAATATGATTTTATGTTGACAGGCACGGGGATTTGTGGAAAACTTAACTGATCGACGGGACTTATTCGACTCGATTACACAAACTGTAATTATGCGTAATAAACACAGAGAAACAAATTTGATCAAATAAAGATCTGGGTGAGATGGACAGAATAGTCGACATAATTGGAAACAGATCAAACTGACATTCAAACATACGAACAAACATTAACAAAACAAACAACATGGAACTAACAAAGAAAAGAAAAAGAAATACCTTAAAGAATTTGAAAATCAGACTGCCCTGTCTCGGACTTTGAATCGAACCTCTTTTGGGGTTGAACGGACTTTAATCGAAGTGTTCTAAACTGAGAACACTTCGATTAAGGTCTATTAGACCCCAACCTTCTCGTTTAATTGGACAAAACCCTCAGATTCCGGATTTCTAGGGTTCTTGGGCCTAATTTGGGACTTGGGGTTTTCTGGTTAGATTCGGACCAAACCAAACTTGGTTTGGTCACGAGGGAGGTCAGAGAGGTACCTGGTATGGATTTGGGGGGGTTTGGCACAGGTTGGGGTCCGGCTCGAATCTTCAAACGAAGATTCGAGACAGTGGGGGAAGATTCGAGACCTATAGTTGGTAGATCCGTGTTCAGGGGGTTGAGGTGTACTAGGGGTGTTAGTCTGGTGGTCACCGACGTTGTTGCCGCCGGGTTTACGGTGAGGGAAAAGGGGGGCAGTGCTAGGGTTCTAAGGGGTTTGGGTTCAACGAAGAAGACGAAGAGAGGGATGGGGGTCTGGCTTAGGGCGCTGGGGTGAGAGGGGAAAGCTTATATACGGGATGGATGAATGAATCCAAGCCGTTAGATCTAATGAGATCAACGGTTTGGATCACTTTACTTATATAAAACGGGGACGTTTTGGTCTTTGTGGGGATTGGGTCATGGATGGTGCTGGGTCGGGTTGGCGAGAAGGGTTAGGGTTTGTGATCTTGGCCGTTGATCATTCTGAGATCAACGGCCCAGATCAAGCATAATCAAGACGACGTCGTTTGGACGTCCCTGAGGCCAACTGATCTGGACCGAGTAAAACAAATGCTTTGGGCCTGTAAGCACGTGATTTTTGCTTCACAGACAATCCCTCCAAAAGAAAATAAAAATAGTGACAAATGAATTCGCTGTACAATTTTTCGAGTTCTCCGTGACATGTGTTTGTGGGTCTGTCCATTTTGCATTTAATCATTATCAAACAAAATACAAAAATATATGTATACATTTCTAGGTTGTAATTTAACCATGTTAAATTTTTCTTATATAGGTGTGTGAATAATTGTGTTAGGTATTGATTAATGGGTATTTCAAATTCATTTTTTTTAATTTAGTTGGATTTTTTTTTAAAATTAGAAAACAAAGAAAAAGAGTGCAAATTATTTAGAAAACCGGATTGGGCTTATTTCTTTCGAATTTTAAGGCCCAAAAAACAGCCCAAACACAAGCTGCCCGGACACGGTCCAAACGGCGTCGTTCTGTCCCGCCTAAACTGTGCCGTTGATCTCGAATGAATCGACGGTCAGGATTACACCCCCAGATCCATTTAACATAACCCGACCCAATGACCGGTTCAGCCCAGCCCCTCAATTAAACCAAACGACCTCGTTTAACTATCAAACGACCCCGTCTCATTTCTCACCATCAAATCCAAGCCGTTGAGATCATCTGATCTAACGGCTCAGATCCAATCCCCTACTCCGTATATAAGCCTTCCCTCACCCCCCTATCCGAACCCCCCCCCCCCCCCTTCAGGCATCTCCTTTCCCAAGCTCTGAAACCCCCAAACCCTAACGCCGCCCTAGTTCCCTTTTCACCAGAACCCGGCGGCATGAACGCCGATGACCACCCCCTTCACACCCCTGAAGCATCCAACCACCCTGAACACGAATCCACTAACCATGAACCTCGAATCACCTCCTATCGTCTCGAATCTGGATTTGAAGATTCGAGACAAAACTCGATCTATACCAAACCTCACCATCTTTGTATCAGACACTCCCATGACCCTCCTCGTGACCAAACCAAACTTGGTTTGGTCCGAATCTACACACAACTCCTAAAAAATCAGATCTGAAGATCCAAAACCTAGAACACTAATAGCCTTGGAATCCGGCCGGTCTTAACAAGGGTTTGAGGTTTAATGGATCTTAACCAAGGTGTTCTCATGTGAGAACACCCTGGTTAAAATTTGTTCGGCCTCAAATGGTCAAAGCTAAGTCGGATTTGGGACAGTTTGGTTTAAACTTTTTCAGTAAGTTTTCCTTCTCTTTGTTTTAGTTTTGATTGAGTTGTTAGCATGTTTTGTTGTGCCTGTTTGTTATTGTGTGATGTTTTCTTAATTTCTCCCGTCTCTGTCAAAGACCTTTTATTTGGTCGTTTGATTTTCTATGTGTGCTCTGAATATACTCTGTGATATACATGCTCGTCAATTAGATAAGTCGTCAAATGAGTTTAATTCATATAGGTTCCCAGTGTTTGAACAAAGTTGTCTGAAGTCATTCGGGACTCTATACGTGTTGTTTATATGAACGATTGATTGTTATGTGTTACGATTAATATAGTCGAGTCGATATATGTCGTCAATTAGTTTCAGTCGTTAATGGTAACAACTTGATTCGTGTTGTTTATTTCTGCTGTGATCGTATTTGAATCCCATTAGGAACTGAATTGTATTGCCTATTGATTTTGTTCAAATTGAATTAAAGAACATATAGGGGGAAGGTTATAATGGCAGTTCAGACTTTGATTTTAAATACGATGCCATGTTTATTTGGTTTAGACCGTGGGCAGCATGTGTATGGTTAGCTTTAAGGAATTAAAATAATTGGACAGCATGTGCTGTCAGATTATATTCCTACTGCCCATACTTTGGTTAAATAAACAAGTGATTAGGACACTTTAACAACAAAAGAGAGAGGGGCTGTCAGGGATTTCATGGGAGTTTTGTTTATTTAAAATAAGTGAGTGGAAAAACAACAGGGAGGGGGAATTTTGAGTTGTCAAACAGACTGTAAAGTGTTAAGGTTAGGCTATAAAAGAGGCAGACCTTCCATTAGAAAAGGGGGTTCATTTTTTTTGAGTCTTGAGAGATCCTGTGAGTAAGAAAACTGAAAAAAGGAAAAACAGAAATAAATTTCAGAACATTGTGAATGAGTATTGTCTAGAAGAAACTGTGTAAGAGTCCAGTTTGATCAGGTTGTCTTTGTGGTTTTGCTTTTTCTGTCGTTTGCCAAGCTTTCTTGTGGTCATTGGATTTCTGTTGCTGTTACATTCAACATTCTGGGCTGTTGTTTCCTACTCTGTTTTTCTGGGATTGTTTATTTGTTGCTCGACTCCTTGCTGAGCTTCATCCTTGTTGGCTGGTTGTTGTTGTTGTTGTGTTGTTGCTGTGAATCTGCTTTTGCTGTTGTTTGCATACGACTCAACTGATCACTCTCCTTCTTCCTTTCCTTTCCTTACCAGGTACACAATTAATACCACCAATGTAACTGAAAGTTTGAACATGAATGCAAAAGAGAGGACCTGCAGATTGTTTTTATATATACATGGACTATTGTATTAAATGTCATGTAGTATATAATAGTTACATTTTCGTTTGGATAATAGAAGTAGCCTACATGCTTAGTATATCAATGTAGGTTAGTGAATGCTAGTCATATATGTATGCTGTTAGGTGAAAATATTCCCATTGCAATAAGTTGTATCTTAGACTTAGTCTGATGGTGTAGTATATTCTCTAATGTAGGCCAAATAGGAGAACTATCCACTTTAGTTAAAGTTCTTTCCTCTTTTGTCAGATTGTCACATATAAATTGATAAACTCATTTTACAGAACAAAGAACCAGTTCAGGGCCTCAACCTCATGAAGGTCGAGCCCAAATCGAAACAAACCAAGTAGGCCCGTATCGGAAAAACAGGGGCCCAAGTCTGGCCCATCTCGCATGAGCTAGGTTTGGGCCCATAATGTTCGATTAGTTGTCCATAAGTGTAGTCACGTTTTTTTTATTATTCTATAAAAGCATTTTGAATCCCGTTATAAATAAGCTCGCAAGCATGTAATCGACTAGGGCTATCTACTGTTTTCAATTAGTAGAGACAAACGCAACAAGAAACGTAGTTGCTATAGGATATCCTTTTAAAATAAAGACGAGATGAGCCTCTACAAATAAAAACGCACAAGCTGCGGGGTCCTCATTAAAAGTATATTATCGAAGCATTCAGTTTCCAAGATGGGTCGTTTAGCAAATCTCACGGCCCTCCCAGAATAATAACGCGATAGTCTCTTTAAGCGCGTACTTAGTGAAGTTACCCCCCTTAAACTCGGGTGCACATTTATGTGACCCAAATCCAAATCTCAACCGAGTCGAGATATGTCAATAACCACGGGTGCATAGATGTAACGTGGTTCGAGATATGTTTTCATGACATTGCAAGTCCTATAAAATAACAATAATGATAAAAGCGGTTAAAAGATAAAATTGGCACATAAGTTCAAACTTGTATAAAATCAGATAATCAAGCCGAATATAACAGTTGAGCGACCGTGCTAGAACCACGGAACTCGGGAATGCCTAACACCTTCTCCCGGGTTAACAGAATTCCTTATCCGGATTTCTGGTACGCAGACTGTAATATGGAGTCATTCTTTTCCTCGATTCGGGATTAAAATTGGTGACTTGGGACACCCTAAATCTCCCAAGTGGCGACTCTGAAATAATTAAACCAATTCCGTTTCGATTGTCCTTTAATTGGAAAAAACTCCCTTGCGCCCCTACGGGTGCGGAAAAAGGAGGTGTGACAGCTCTGGCGACTCTGCTGGGGATTTCCACCCAGAACCGTTGGTTCAGGGTTAAGAATTCGAGCTTAGAATAATTGTTATGGTTGGCTTTGTTTATTATCTGATTTTTACATGATATATGTCTAATGTGCTAAATGATGCTTTTACCGCTTTAATATTATTTGAATTGTGAATATATACAACTGTTACGAAACCCCCTTCTTTCTGAGTCTTCTGAATTTATGGTGTACACGTGCGCGTGACCCACCTTTCTGTTAAAGTCATACCAAATAAGACGGAGTTGGGACAAGTAACTAGGTCGGGCAGACTTTCGTGCTCCCGGTACGTTGCCCCCGCTTCGGCTCAAACTGTCCGTTTGGGTAAGCCAGGTTTAGAACAATCAACCTCAGGTTTTACACTTAGAATAACTCAGCCATGTACCGGATCCCTAGTAGGAACGTTTATTTGCATCACGTGCATTTGACTTAGGGGACTCAACACAGGGGTTGGGTCTGTCTAAGACAGGTGAACCCGAAATAAAAAGACCATCCTGATGCATCCTACTTGCTATATGTGCATTCATTTGCCTCGAACATGCTTGCTGACCGGCTTAAATAAAATCATGGTAAGAGTTGAGGAATAAAATGGGTTTTTTTTCATAATAAAATATAGTTTTCAAATCTTGAAATCTTGAAATAAAGGTATATAATAAAAAATAAAATATAGTTTTCAAATCTTGAAATAAAGGTATTTAATCTTGAAAGGTATTTAATCTTGAAAATAGTTTGAAAAATTCCCAAAAATAGTTTTAAATCTTGAAATAGTTTTGACTGAAAATGATTGGAGTATGTTTTCAAAATGAGTCTTGACTTTATTAAGTTAAATTTCAGATACAAAATGAGCACCACACAAAACCCCTCCTCCGCAAATACAGAAGAGTTTCTATTCCAGCTTCAAATGTGGTGGTGTGAATTAGGCGAACATGGTCAAAAGTGGGTCATCAAGCATTTGGGAAATCTCCCGGACATTATGAAAGTTAAACCCCGTGAGGATCTGATTGCGGCATTAGTGACTTTTTGGGACCCTGTTCACAATGTCTTTCATTTCTCTGACTTCGAGCTCACTCCTACATTAGAGGAGGTAGCTGGATATGTTGGTTTTGACGGAAGTTTAAGGAATCAAAGCTTGATATTCACGAAGGCTCCCTCGGTACATCGATTCTTCGGTCTTCTGAACATCAGCAGTCAAATCAGGAAAAGCAATGTCGTCAACGGATGTTGTTCTTTCAACTTTTTGTATTCAAGGTTCGGAAAGTCAGATGGGTTCGAAATTCATGAGAAAGGCCTTACTAACAAACAAGACAAAGACGCATGGCAGGTTCACCGTCGTTTCGCCTTCATGGTGGCTTTTCTAGGAATCATGGTCTTCCCGAACAAAGAACGAACAATCGATATTCGCACCGCAAAAGTTGTGCAAATCCTCACCTCCAAGGAAAACCACACCCTTGTCCCCATCATTCTCTCAGACATTTATCGGGCTTTGACTTTATGTAAAGCAGGAGCGAAAGTCTTCGAAGGATGCAAAATTTTGTTGCAAATGTGGCTGATTGAACATCTCCAACAACAGCCCAAGATCATACAGTATGGGCCAAGCAATGATAATTACATCAAGGGTTATGAGGAAAGAGTGAAAAATTATCAGGTTCCAGAAGGGATAGAAGCATGGGTATCTCGGCTAAGGGCTCTAACGGCAAATCAAATTGAATGGACTCTGGGATGGCTACCGATGAGGGAAGTGATACATATGTCAAACTCAAATAGTTATCTTCTACTATTGGGATTGAGAAGCATCCAGCCATACGCGCCATTGAGAGTCCTAAGACAACTAGAAAGATATCAAGTAGTTCCTGATGATGAAGATTTGAGTACGCAAGAAATCGAATTACACCCAAAGGCCACTATTCCTGAGGCGTTACTTCAGCAGATGTGGAATGGATGTCGATACTTAAAAAGCGATACTCAAGTCCCAGACACTACAAAGGGTGAGATAAATCCTGGATATGCAAGGTGGTTCGAGAAACGGTCTCGCGTGGATGATGTACCAGAACCTGAGCTGAGAAGACCAACTAAAAGACCCCATATTCAAAACTTTAATGATAAAATCCAAGAGCGGTTGATCTGGGGAGAAAAAGAGAAGGGGTACAAAGCAACTATCCATGCCCTAAAGGAAAATCTAAGGAACATCAGTCTGGAGAAGGATTTGCAAGCACAAGAAGCTGAAGGCGAGAAGAAGAGTCTAGCCTGTGAGAATGGAAGTCTTCATGCTCGATTTCTGAAAATGAAAAAGGCTTCTGAAACGCCAATGAGGAATTGGAAGGATCAAAAAACCATCACCAATCTTTTTGAAAGAATGCAAGATTATGATTCCATTCTTGCTGCAAAAGAAAGGGCGTTGAGCAAAGCAAAAGAAAGGATCCAACAATTAAACGAAGAAGCCAGATCTGATAAGGAACGCCAAGATAGGCAATTCGAGAAAGACAGGGCACAATTCAAGAAGGAAAAAGACCATTGGATACGATCAGAAGACCAACTTCGTGCACAACTAGAAGAGGCAAGAAGATACAGAGAGCATCAACAAGCAGACACTGATAGAGAAAGAGCGCAGATGAGATTAGAGCAGGCCAGACTCCGATCTCTATTAGAGTCTTCCCTAGATCGTGAAGGCCGTATCCGAGATATAGCCACCACTCGCCAGCAGCAATTGCAGAATCAAGGCCTACATCTCCAAGATTTCAGGGCACAGATCCACGACCTGGCGATCTACACCTCTCAAAGTTATGTAAACTGCCAAGAAATGGATTATGGAAGGTTTACAGAGCATGCACCCACCTTTGCCCGTCATCTAGCAGTGGAGTTGGAAAGGATGTATCGAACATTGGGAGGTCCTACGGGTCAAGCCCCGCCTTGAGCAAATGATCTAATAATTTACAACACAAGTGGAAAGTGGGGCACGTTATGAGATGTTAAGAATTGTATCTTTTTATTTCAATTTGAATGTGTGTATTTCAAGACATTGTTTTTACAAAGTTTTCAAATGTAATGTTTGTTCATCTTCTTTTTATAAATGTTAGCCTCATGGCAGAACTACACCTGGTCTGATTCACGCGGGGACGTGATACGTAGGCAATCCCCATAAGATTCGACCGCTTCTAATAAAGAAAGAAAAGAAAATACATAATAAAATAAAACACAGGGTTTCCCAAAATACTTTAAAAAAGGGGGACGAATGAGCAAACCGGGATGACGCATGTTGTTTGAAGCAAAGCATGTAGAAACGGTTAACTGCCTAGGTGCATTGCATCCTCTGTGTGTTATGATCAAATATGTTAAACTCTAACGCTAACAAAGTTTGTTGCTGTCTGATCCAGACAAGTTAGTTGTTAAAGAACTCTGGCAACACACTCCTACCAAACCAGATCCAAAGGACCAGTAGCAACAAGCATGACTACTTCAGAGAATAGTAATGAGGAAGAAAGGCCAATGAGCCAGTTGCTAAAAGAAGCGATGGAAAAGATTGAAAGGATGGGACTAGAGATGAATGCAATGCAGCTAGCCCTAGACAAAACACAAAAGAGCCCTGAAACACTGGGACACATGCCGGAATACCCTCACTCTGGCCCTTCCACAAGCCGTCCAAATCCCCTTTATCATCAAGAAAGAAGCCCTCATGATTCCCAAGCTCCACCACCCCATCAACCTCTCCCAACACCCAATATTCCCATTTTTGTGGGACCAACATCAGCCCCTTTGCAAAGGACGACCAGTGAGCCATTGTTTCAGGCTCACGATACACAATACTATCCCCCAGAGCCTACGTTTCATGCACCTGAACCACAGGCTTACAATCCACATTTGGAAGTACCGGCAGAGGTTGAGAAGCCGGTTAAGGCCCCTGAACAGGATGAAGTGTTGAGAAAGTTCAAAAGCCTGGAGCAGTCCTTCAGGAACTTGCACGGGCTGGGCAATCAAGTCAACGTGGCATACAAAGATCTGTGCCCTTTCCCAGACGTCCAACTCCCGGCTGGGTTCAAGATGCCCAAGTTTGATTTATATGAAGGGCACGGTGATCCCATGGCACATTTGCGGGGATTCTGTAGCAAAATGAGAGGGGCAGGCGGCAAGGATGAGCTGTTGATAGCTTATTTCGGCCAAAGTCTGAGCGGATCTGCACTGGAATGGTATACCAGGCAGGATTCCAGTAGGTGGTACACTTGGGATGATCTGGCGCAGGCTTTCGCGGGTCATTTCCAATACAATCTCGAGATAGTCCCTGACCGTCTCACATTATTGAGAACCGGGAAGAAACCCGGGGAAAGTTTTCGCGAGTTCGGGTTCCGCTGGAGAGAGCAAGCAGCTAGAGTCGATCCTCCCATGAGTGAGGGAGAGATGGTGGACTATTTTTTGCAGACATTGGATCCAACCTACTTTGGTCACTTGGTGACAACGGTTGGAAAATCTTTCAACGAGGTGGTCAAGATATGGGTCATGATAGAAGAGGGTTTGAGGTCTGACAAGATCTTGAACTATTCGGCACTCAAGGCCACAACCCAGGCTATTCAAAATGGCACGGGAGGTGCGTTGAGAAGAAAGAAAGAAGAGGTTGCCACGATCGAGGCAGGTAGTTGGTCCAGGGCTGGCAGGCCACACTACAACCAACCCAGACCTCACAGGTCAGAATACCCATACAGTCCACCACAAAATTTCTATCCACCTTGAGAACCACATTGTTCCGTACACCAAGCCCAAGCATACACTCAGCCTCCGGTTCGCCCACAATGGCGCGCACCGGATCCCCAGAACATATATGCACCACCGCAAAACACCTATCCTCCCCCGAGGGCATATAGAAACCCTTCAAGGGCAAGCTTCCGGGGAAATCCAGATGCTAGGAATGACAGATTGCGGAAGCAGAGAACCTTCACGGAGCTGGGAGAAACCTACACCGCTTTGTTCCACAAGCTGCGGCAATTGGGTTTGGTTAGTCCTGTCCAGACTCGAGAGCCAAATCCCCCACCTCAGAATTTGGATCGATCAATCAGTTGTGAATACTGTTCAGGGATGCTCGGGCACGATACCGAGAAGTGCTGGAAGTTAAGGCATGCCCTACAGGATCTTATTGACACCAATAAGATCGAGGTCCAGACACCGGAGGCTCCTAACATCAACCAAAACCCACTACCAGCGCACCACGAAACTCACATGATTGAGTTGGTGTGTGAGGGAGGAGAATTAAGAAACCTCACAAACAGTGATGATGATCCAAGCCGCCCCGAAAGAAGTCTTAACCAGTGGAGGAACGAGTGTACAGTCGCAGAGAGGAGGCGTCAAGCCGGTAGTGATATTGGGAAAGAGCCCGTCCGCCATAACAAGCAAACCCGAGCCAATCAAGTTGGTAATACCAGGGATCCCGCCCACACCGGCAGTCGTGTTGAAAGGGGTATGTAGAGAACGGGTGACCATAAAGCCTGTGGTCCAGCCGCCGATGATTGACAGCAGGGCTGTGCCTTGGAAATATGAAAAGGCGGTGGTGATGTACAAAGGAAAACAGGTGGAAGAAGTCAGTTGCAAAGCGCAAGGGTTGACTCGATCAGGTCGATGTTTTGCGCCGGCGGAGCTAAGAAGAGCCAACCCAGTTGCGACCAAGAAACCTGTGTCCGAAGAAGAGGCTGAAGAGTTCCTGAGGAAGATGAAAGTACAAGACTATTCTGTGGTCGAACAGCTGAGAAAAACACCGGCCCAGATCTCACTGCTGTCGTTACTGATCCATTCTGAGGAGCATCGCCGGGCCCTGCTGAAGATATTGAACGAAGCTCATGTACCCAGTGAGATTGCTGTAAACCACCTGGAAACCATTGCCAGCAAGATTTTCGAGGTAAACAGGGTAACATTCTCAGATGATGACCTGCCGGTGGAAGGTACGGGGCATAATAAAGCTCTATACCTAGCTGTCAAATGTGAAGACTCGGTGGTAACTCGAGTATTGGTGGACAACGGCTCAAGCGCCAATATTTGCCCACTATCTACCTTGAACCAGTTAAAGATCGACCACGGAAGGATCCACAAGAACAGTATCTGTGTCCGAGGGTTTGACGGAAACGGAACAGCCATTGTAGGGGATGTTGTACTTGAATTGACCATTGGCCCAGTCCTGTTTACCATGGAATTCCAGGTGTTAGACGCCACAGTATCTTATAACCTGCTGTTGGGACGACCCTGGATTCATGCAGCCAAAGCGGTGCCTTCCACCCTACATCAGATGGTGAAGTTCGAGTGGGAAAGACAAGAGGTCGTGCTACACGGCGAGGATACAACGTGCACCATGGGCGGAACCATTGTACCTTTCATAGAGACCGCTGATGACAAAGGTCCTTGGGTCTACCAGATTTTCGATACAGGGTCGGCCAACAAAATTTCTGAAGGAGAAATCATCCCGCACCCTAGGGTAGCTGCCGCAATAGTCATGATGGTCTCAGAAATGCTGGGTAATGGATTTGTGCCGGGAAAAGGCCTGGGAGTCGAGCTTCAAGGGATTGTCCAACCTGTCTCCCTTCCTAAAAATTTGGAAACTTTCGGATTGGGGTTCAAACCAACCGCAGCAGACAGGAAGCAAGCGCGAAAAATGAAGAAGAGGGTCTGGTTTCTGCCTAAACCAGTGCCACGCCTCTCAAGGTCTTTTGTCAAAACGAGTGCCAAGGGGTCGCCGGTCCCAAAGATTCGAGGACCTTTGATCGGTATAAATGAAGACCTGAATCAGAGTTTTGAGAGACTATTCGCGGATGTCAGTATGGTGGAAGCTGGAGAAGGTTCCAGCAGAGCAGAGATACAGTTTGTTGGGGCTGAGGCCAAGACCAACAATTGGACGGTTACTCCTCTTCCTGTCCGAGGGGAGTCTTGGTAGTAGGCTTTGATTTATGTTTTGTGTGTTTTGTTTTGTCCGGATTATTCAAGGGTGTAATCCAAATTTTACTTTCGTTTTTGTAAAAGTGTGAACCCTTTTTATCCCGCAAGTTTAATAAAGTTTTTTTTCTTTTGGCCCATTTTAATTTTGTTTTGTTCTTTTCCTTTCTGAACAGTTCTCTTTTTACTGGTTCTAATGACATGGCATGCACAGCGGATCTTCGACCTAGTCTAATAAATCAATCTAAATCCGACTCAATGACGCAAGAGGTCGTTTGTGATGATGAGTCTGAATGTGACGAAGGTGAAGCCTTCGAAGAGATAAACCGAGAATTGTGCCAATTTGAAGAGAAACCCAAGCCTAACCTAAATGACATTGAGGCTGTGAATCTAGGAGACGCTGATAACGTCCAAGAGACCAAAATTAGCATCCACATTGAGCCGAATGTCAGAGCAGAATTGATCAAAACTCTCATGGAGTTCAAAGATGTTTTTGCATGGTCATATGACGATATGCCTGGATTAAGCACCAATTTAGTGGTTCACAAATTGCCCACTGACCCGGCATACCCTCCGGTCAAGCAAAAACTAAGGAAATTTAAAACATAAATGAGTGTAAAGATCAAAGAAGAAGTGATTAAGCAGTTGCAATCGAAGGTCATTCGGGTCACTCGATATCCCGAGTGGTTGGCCAATGTGGTACCAGTCCCAAAGAAGGATGGAAAAATCAGGGTGTGCGTTGACTACCGCAAACTCAACAAAGCAAGTCCCAAGGACAATTTTCCGTTACCCAACATTCATATCCTGATCGATAATTGCGCTGGGCGCGAGATCGGATCCTTTGTGGATTGCTATGCGGGTTATCATCAGATCCTAATGGACGAGGAGGATGCTGAGAAGACAGCGTTTATTACGCCATGGGGAACCTACTGCTATCGGGTAATGCCGTTCGGGTTGAAGAACGCCGGGGCAACGTACATGCGGGCAATGACTGCCGTGTTTCATAACATGATACACAAAGCAATCTAGGTGTACGTCGATGATGTGATCATCAAATCTTGGCGTCAGGAGGACCATGTGACAGACCTAAGGAGATTTTTCCAAAGACTCCGAAGGTATGATATCAAGCTTAACCCGGCCAAATGCACATTCGGGGTTCCATCAGGAAAGCTGCTAGGATTCATCGTCAGTCGACGGGGGATTGAGTTAGACCCATCCAAAATTGAATCCATCCGAGATCTGCCACCGCCAAGGAACAAAACAGAGGTAATGAGTTTGCTGGGTAGACTCAATTACATCAGCAGGTTCATCGCTCAACTCACAGCAACTTGTGAGCCCATATTTCGGCTGCTGAGAAAGGATGCTGCAGTAGGTTGGGCGGCAGAGTGTCAGGAGGCTTTCGACCAAATCAAAGGGTATCTGTCTAATCCACCCGTATTGGTCCCGCCTAAGCCCGAGAAGCCCCTAATCCTTTACCTGACGGTCTTGGAAAATTCATTTGGTTGTGTACTGGGGCAACATGATGACACAGGAAGGAAAGAGCAGGCCATCTACTATCTTAGCAAGAAATTCACAGTGCATGAGGTCAAGTACACTCAACTCGAGAAAACATGTTGCGCCCTAACTTGGGTAGCTCAGAAGTTGAAGCACTACATGTCTTCATATACTACGTATCTCATATCCCGTTTGGACCCATTGAAATATATATTTCAGAAACCTATGCCCACGGGAAGGTTGGCAAAATGGCAAATTCTGCTCACAGAGTTTGATATCGTCTATGTGACGAGGACAGCCATGAAAGCCCAGGCGCTGGCCGATCATTTGGCAGAGAACCCCGTTGATGAAAAGTACGAGCCTTTAAGAACATACTTTCCCGATGAGGAGGTAATGCACACTAATAAGATGGAATTAACTGAGGAACCGGGTTGGAAGCTTTTCTTCGATGGAGCTGCAAACGCAAAAGGGGTTGGAATAGGAGCAGTACTCATTTCTGAAACAGGACGCCATTATCCTGTTACGGCTCAACTACGCTTCTATTGCACCAACAATATGGCCGAGTATGAGGCTTGCATTCTGGGTCTGCGCTTGGCTGCTGACATGGATGTCCAAGACGTCTTGGTCTTGGGAGACTCGGACCTCTTGGTACATCAAATTCAGGGTGAATGGGAAACACGAGATCTAAAGCTCATACCATACCGACAATGCTTGCATGATCTGAGCAAGCAATTTCGATCGGTGAAATTCAAACACATCCCGAGAGTTCACAACGAGGTTGCGGATGCTTTGGCCACCTTAGCATCAATGCTGCACCACCCTGACAAAATATATGTCGATCCTCTGCACATCCAGGTCCGTGATCAGCACGCCTACTACAATGCCGTAGAAGAAGAAGCAGATGGTGAACCCTGGTTTCACGATATCAAGGAATACCTCAGAATGGGGATATATCCAGAACATGCCTCTGGAGACCAAAAAAGAGCCCTTCGGCGTTTGTCGAATGGTTTCTTCCTCAGCGGAGGAATATTGTACAAAAGAACCCCGGATTTGGGACTGTTGAGATGCATAGACGCCAGTCAAGCAGCGACGGTTATGACAGAGGTACATGCTGGAGTTTGTGGGCCACACATGAGCGGATATGTATTGGCAAGAAAGATCCTTCGAACAGGGTGTTATTGGCTCACCATGGAACACGACTGTATCACTTTCGTGAGGAAATGCCATCAGTGCCAGATACATGGAGATTTAATTCATTCTCCGCCAACAAAGTTACATACGATGTCAGCACCCTGGCCGTTTGTGGCATGGGGCATGGATGTCATTGGGCCCATCGAGCCGGCAGCATCCAACGGTCACAGGTTCATTCTAGTGACCATTGATTACTTCACCAAATGGGTTGAGGCTAAAACCTTCAAATCAGTAACCAAGAAGGCAGTGGTGGACTTTGTTCACTCACATATCATCTGCAGATTTGGGATCCCAAAAGTGATCATCACGGATAACGGTGCGAATCTTAATAGCAGCTTGATGAGAGAGGTATGCCAACAATTCAAGATTACACACCGCAATTCCACCCCATATCGTCCCAAGGCGAATGGAGCAGTCAAAGCAGCCAATAAGAATATCAAGAAGATACTGCGAAAGATGGTGGAAGGTTCCCGATAATGGCACGAGAGATTACCCTTTGCTTTGTTGGGTTACCGCACTACCGTCCGAACTTCCATAGGCACAACTCCTAATTTGTTGGTGTACGGAACTGAGGCCGTAATACCAGCGGAGGTCGAAATTCCGTCCCTCCAAATTGTCGCTGAAGCCGGGATTAATGATGATGAATGGGTCAAAGCTCGATTGGAACAATTGAGCCTGATAGATGAGAAAAGATTGGCAGCAGTGTGTCATGGTCAGCTGTACCAGAAGAGAATGGCAAGGACATATAATAAGAAGGTGCGCCCCAGGAAGTTTGAAGTAGGGCAGCAGGTAGTAAAGAAGATCCTCCCACATCAGGTCGAGGCAAAAGGCAAATTCGCCCCAAATTGGCAAGGGCCTTATATCGTGACCAGAGTATTGTCCAACGGTGCTTTGTGTTTGACAGATGTCGAGGGGAGATGTGTCGACATGGCTATCAATTCAGATGCAGTCAAGAGATATTATGCGTAATTTCTTTAATTATGGCAATTTTTGGTTCATTTGTTTGTATTTGGCATTTATTGGATAATAAGATGACGGAGGCAATTCTTTCTTCTATCCACACACTTTTAACCCTTGCTTCCCCCTTTGAGCCTTAAGTTATTCTTTCATACCCCTCTTTGGAATCACTAAAAAAAAAAAAAGAGGAGAAAAGAAAAGAAAAGAAAATAAAAAGAAGGAAAAAGAAAAAGGAAGATAAAAATCATAAGAAATGCAAAACCGTGGGAACTACGTTTGACCTGATTCCTCGAAGAGGATACGTAGGCGCCTCACGGCTCGGTCATAGTATGCATCATAGTGAATATAGGATGCATAATGTACATAGTGTGCATAATAGGCACAGTGTGCGTAACGCACATAGCATAACATAAGTGTAAAAAATAAATTCCCCAAGCAAGAAAACTGGGGCAGAGATTATGTTTTAAGTTCCAACAAAGGTTTGATTCCAAAAGTTGCAGCACATCACCCATCAAATTATTTTCATTTTTATAGCCTTTCTTTAACCCCACACCAAAACCAACATCAACATCTAAAAGACCTCCCGATCAATGTCCAAGAGATGCCAAGTCAGGCAAATAAAGCCGAGAATAATACACCGATCCCCAGCAAAGAAGAGGATCGTAAGACTGGGAATGAATTGATGGTCAAAGGAATCTCCAGAAGAGAGGGTCGTATCTACAACACCCCGATTCCTCAAAAGAAATAAAATGAGAGAGTCTTATCGGTGAAAACCTTCACAGGCACCGAGAGGCGATGTAAGATGAGGGATATGAAATGAGAGAGTCTTATTGGTGAAAACCTTCACAGGCACCATAAGGCGTCGGGATATGAGAGAAAAGAGAGAGTCTCATTAGTGAAAACCCCCTGAAGGGCACTATGAGGCGACAAGACAGATCAACAAAAGCGACCGCATTGGCAACGAGATGGACAGTCAGTTATCATCCCCAGCAAGTCAGACCATCGGGCAAATCGATTGATACAAATAGACTGGGTCGGGAATCTATGGTGCACGTCATGATCACGGGGACCAGTCATATCCTCCAGATAAGTTCTTTTGAGTTTCTTCTCCCACCAAAATATTGGTTCAGAAAGACTTTCTCCTTTTTCTATCTTTTATTTATTTTCCTAAAAATTTGTCTTGAAAGGATTTTTCAAAGCTTACTACCAAAAACCGGAGGGGAATTCATCCAATACAAACAGTCCTAAAGGTCGATCCCAGGCAATGCAGTGATCGTGCCCAGCAATGTTGGAGGAAGTAAGCTCATAAAGGGAGTGGTTTCGGGAATTAAAAGCAGACTCCCCCAGCACGTGTTTAAAGAGAAAAGCATAAAAGGGGATTAATTGAAAGCCAATCCTCAGCAGACTAGAGACCCCAGCAGGCAACTCTGCCCAGTAATCAATTATGAGAACATAGAGCAAGAAAAGGGGAAGAGAGAAAAATCGTTCGCCGGAAAGGCACCCTCTACCACCACGATTAAAACTGACTAAATCCTTTTGTCTGCTGCAGGAGAACAAAGGATTGATAATGGCAGCAAGACGCAACGCCAGGGAAACCACCAAAAACCGGGGCAGAAAATTTTCTGCCGATTGTCGAAAATTTTCTCGGAAGAACGGGGAAGCAATTTCAATACATTTAAGTTCTAGGTCGCCCACCAGTATAATGCGGGAATACATTTAAGTTCTAGGTCGCCCACCAGTATAATGCGGGAATACATTTAAGTTCTAGGTCGCCCACCAGTATAATGCGGGAATACATTTAAGTTCTAGGTCGCCCACCAGTATAATGCGGGAATACTTTTAAGTTCTAGGTCGCCCACCAGTATAATGCGGGAATACATTTAAGTTCTAGGTCGCCCACCAGTATAATGCGGGAATACTTTTAAGTTCTAGGTCGCCCACCAGTATAATGCGGGAATACTTTTAAGTTCTAGGTCGCCCACCAGTATAATGCGGGAATACTTTTAAGTTCTAGGTCGCCCACCAGTATAATGCGGGAATACATTTAAGTTCTAGGTCGCCCACCAGTATAATGCGGGAATACATTTAAGTTCTAGGTCGCCCACCAGTATAATGCGGGAATACTTTTAAGTTCTAGGTCGCCCACCAGTATAATGCGGGAATACTTTTAAGTTCTAGGTCGCCCACCAGTATAATGCGGGAATACTTTTAAGTTCTAGGTCGCCCACCAGTATAATGCGGGAATACTTTTAAGTTCTAGGTCGCCCACCAGTATAATGCGGGAATACATTTAAGTTCTAGGTCACCCACCAGTGTAATGCGGGAATACATTTAAGTTCTAGGTCGCCCACCAGTATAATGCGGGAATACATTTAAGTTCTAGGTCGCCCACCAGTATAATGCGGGAATACATTTAAGTTCTAGGTCGCCCACCAGTATAATGCGGGAATACTTTTCAGCTCTAGATTTTGGAATCAGTAACCTCACCCAAAGGCGGAAGGTCACAACAGAGATCCCCCAAGCAGGAAACAATAAAATCCCCCAGCGCCAAGAAGCAGAAGGCTGCAAATGCAAAAGGAAGAAGGAACGCGTCTCAGAAGAAGCGGTCTGGAAACGTTGTAGCGTGCCCAATATAACAATTTTGATGAAGAAAGCCATACCATTGAAGAAACCATTGAAAGATTTTAAAGAAGAAAGCCATGTTCCCAGCAATTCAAGCAAAGTGATGAAAACTGGCATTCAGAAAAGGCGAAGGACCAGCATCATCTCCCAAGTTCACAAAATAAGGGCATCAGAGGAAAGCGTTAGCCGATAAGAAAGCAAGGCAACAAGAACAAGTTGAAGATGGAGGAGATCTCACGATCCATAGTCTAGCTTAGCTTCTTGTTTTTCCTTTTAGAACAATGTAACAAGGAGATCGGTGAGCAGTATCATCCTACAGCAGCATGCAACAGCGCACAACAGCAGCAAGCACTACAGTCACACGGTAGTTCCAGCTACCAAAAATTTCCCGAACTACATTGACCTGATTCCTGTTCAGCCCAGGATATGTAGGAAACCTTTGAAGCAAAGGTTCGGTCAAATCTTTTTCAAAAAATGCTTCACACGGAGTATTCGGACGGGCAAAAATCACTTGCTTTATCTTTGCGCGAAAACCCTTCGTGTCTTCGGGCAAAGAGGGGCAGCTGTAAGCACGTGATTTTTGCTTCACAGACAATCGCTCCAAAAGAAAATAAAAATAGTGACAAATGACTTCGCTGTACAATTTTTCGAGTTCTCTGTGACATGTGTTTGTGGGTCTGTCCATTTTGCATTTAATCATTATCAAACAAAATACAAAAATATATGTATACATTTCTAGGTTGTAATTTAACCATGTTAAATTTTTCTTATATAGGTGTGTGAATAATTGTGTTAGGTATTGATTAATGGGTATTTCAAATTCATTTTTTTTAATTTAGTTGGATTTTTTTTTAAAATTAGAAAACAAAGAAAAAGAGTGCAAATTATTTAGAAAACCGGATTGGGCTTATTTCTTTCGAATTTTAAGGCCCAAAAAACAGCCCAAACATAGGCTGCCCGGACACGGTCCAAACGGCATCGTTCTGTCCCGCCTAAACTGGGCCGTTGATCTCGAGTGAATCGACGGTCAGGATTACACCCCCAGATCCATTTAACATAACCCGACCCAATGACCGGTTCAGCCCAACCCTCACTTAAACCAAACGACCCCGTTTAACTATCAAATGACCCCGTCTCATTTCTCACCATCAGATCCAAGCCGTTGAGATCATCTGATCTAACGGCTCAGATCCAATCCCCTACTCCGTATATAAGCCTTCCCTCACACCCCACGCCCCCTATCCGAACCCCCCTTCAGGCATCTCCTTCCCCAAGCTCTGAAACCCCCAAACCCTAACGCCGCCCTAGTTCCCCTTTCACCAGAACCCGGCGGCATGAACGCCGATGACCACCCCCTTCACACCCCTGAAGCATCCAACCACCCTGAACACGAATCCACTAACCATGAACCTCGAATCACCTCCTATCGTCTCGAATCTGGATTTGAAGATTCGAGACAAAACTCGATCTATACCAAACCTCACCATCTTTGTATCAGACACTCCCATGACCCTCCTCGTGACCAAACCAAACTTGGTTTGGTCCGAATCTACACACAACTCCTAAAAAATCAGATCTGAAGATCCAAAACCTAGAACACTAATAGCCTTGGAATCCGGCCGGTCTTAACAAGGGTTTGAGGTTTAATGGATCTTAACCAAGGTGTTCTCATGTGAGAACACCCTGGTTAAAATTTGTTCGGCCTCAAATGGTCAAAGCTAAGTCGGATTTGGGACAGTTTGGTTTAAACTTTTTCAGTAAGTTTTCCTTCTCTTTGTTTTAGTTTTGATTGAATTGTTAGCATGCTTTGTTGTGCCTGTTTGTTATTGTGTGATGTTTTCTTAATTTCTCCCGTCTCTGTCAAAGACCTTTTATTTGGTCGTTTGATTTTCTATGTGTGCTCTGAATATACTCTGTGATATACATGCTCGTCAATTAGATAAGTCGTCAAATGAGTTTAATTCATATAGGTTCCCAGTGTTTGAACAAAGTTGTCTGAAGTCATTCGGGACTCTATACGTGTTGTTTATATGAACGATTGATTGTTATGTGTTACGATTAATATAGTCGAGTCGATATATGTCGTCAATTAGTTTCAGTCGTTAATGGTAACAACTTGATTCGTGTTGTTTATTTCTGCTGTGATCGTATTTGAATCCCATTAGGAACTGAATTGTATTGCCTATTGATTTTGTTCAAATTGAATTAAAGAACATCTAGGGGGAAGGTTATAATGGCAGTTCAGACTTTGATTTTAAATACGATGCCATGTTTATTTGGTTTAGACCGTGGGCAACATGTGTATGGTTAGCTTTAAGGAATTAAAATAATTGGATAGCATGTGCTGTCAGATTATATTCCTACTGCCCATACTTTGGTTAAATAAACAAGTGATTAGGACACTTTAACAACAAAAGAGAGAGGGGCTGTCAGGGATTTCATGGGAGTTTTGTTTATTTAAAATAAGTGAGTGAAAAAACAACAGGGAGGGGGAATTTTGAGTTGTCAAATAGACTGTAAAGTGTTAAGGTTAGGCTATAAAAGAGGCAGCCCTTCCATTAGAAAAGGGGGTTCATTTTTTTTGAGTCTTGAGAGATCCTGTGAGTAAGAAAACTGATAAAAGGAAAAACAGAAATAAATTTCAGAACATTGTGAATGAGTATTGTCTAGAAGAAACTGTGTAAGAGTCCAGTTTGATCAGGTTGTCTTTGTGGTTTTGCTTTTTCTGTCGTTTGCCAAGCTTTCTTGTGGTCATTGGATTTCTGTTGCTGTTACATTCAACATTCTGGGCTGTTGTTTCCTACTCTGTTTTTCTGGGATTGTTTATTTGTTGCTCGACTCCTTGCTGAGCTTCATCCTTGTTGGCTGGTTGTTGTTGTGAATCTGCTTTTGCTGTTGTTTGCATACTACTCAACTGATCACTTTCCTTCTTCCTTTCCTTTCCTTACCAGGTACACAATTAATACCACCAATGTAACTGAAAGTTTGAGCATGAATGCAAAAGAGAGGACCTGCAGATTGTTTTTATATATCCATGGACTGTTGTATTAAATGTCATGTAGTATATAATAGTTACATTTTCGTTTGGATAATAGAAGTAGCCTACATGCTTAGTATATCAATGTAGGTTAGTGAATGCTAGTCATATATGTATGCTGTTAGGTGAAAATATTCTCATTGCAATAAGTTGTATCTTAGACTTAGTCTGATGGTGTAGTATATTCTCTAATGTAGGCCAAATAGGAGACCTATCCACTTTAGTTAAAGTTCTTTCCTCTTTTGTCAGATTGTCACATATAAATTGATAAACTCATTTTACATAACAAAGAACCAGTTCAGGGCCTCAACCTCATGAAGGTCGATCCCAAATCGAAACAAACCAAGTAGGCCCGTATCGGAAAAACAGGGGCCCAAGTCTGGCCCATCTCGCATGAGCTAGGTTTGGGCCCATAATGTTCGATTAGTTGTCCATAAGTGTAGTCACGTTTTTTTATTATTCTGTAAAAGCATTTTGAATCCCGTTATAAATAAGCTCGCAAGCATGTAATCGACTAGGGCTATCTACTGTTTTCAATTAGTAGAGACAAACGCAACAATAAAACGTAGTTGCTATAGGATATCCTTTTAAAATAAAGACGAGATGAGCCTCTACAAATAAAAACGCACAAGCTGCGGGGTCCTCATTAAAAGTATATTATCGAAGCATTCAGTTTCCAAGATGGGTCGTTTAGCAAATCTCACGGCCCTCCCAGAATAATAACGCGATAGTCTCTTTAAGCGCGTACTTAGTGAAGTTACCCCCCTTAAACTCGGGTGCACATTTATGTGACCCAAATCCAAATCTCAACCGAGTCGAGATATGTCAATAACCACGGGTGCATAGATGTAACGTGGTTCGAGATATGTTTTCATGACATTGCAAGTCCTATAAAATAACAATAATGATAAAAGCGGTTAAAAGATAAAATTGGCACATAAGTTCAAACTTGTATAAAATCAGATAATCAAGCCGAATATAACAGTTGAGCGACCGTGCTAGAACCACGGAACTCGGGAATGCCTAACACCTTCTCCCGGGTTAACAGAATTCCTTATCCGGATTTCTGGTACGCAGACTGTAATATGGAGTCATTCTTTTCCTCGATTCGGGATTAAAATTGGTGACTTGGGACACCCTAAATCTCCCAAGTGGCGACTCTGAAATAATTAAACCAATCCCGTTTCGATTGTCCTTTAATTGGAAAAAACTCCCTTGCGCCCCTGCGGGTGCGGAAAAAGGAGGTGTGACAGCTCCGATTTGGGTCCAATTTGAAATGGCCCAATCCCAATTTTATCCAATTTCAACTTATTTCTTTTCTTTTCCCATTTATAATAAAATCCGAATTTACAAAATTCTAAAAATATATCATAAAAAATATAAAAATCAAAATTATATCACAAGACACCAATTGATTATTAGTAATAACTAACACACAATATCATATATTAATTAAACAAAAATCAACCTTTAAACGATAAAAATGACAAAATTAACAAAGACAAATATTTTTTGTGATTTTTTATTCATTCAAAACCAAATATGATTCAATTAATTTCTAATAGTAGAACAAGATCCCAACTTTATGCGCGACATATATTTTTGTATTTTCAATTGATAAAACTAAACAATCACAGATAAAAACTACCAAAATGCCAAGCAAATTCACAAAATTATACACAAAAGACAATTTATTATTATTTTTTGATTTCTTTTGGAGTAATTGTCGTGTGAACAAAAATCACGTGCTCACAGAAAGTACGGGGATAGGAGTAGGAGGAGGATCCTTAAGAAAGTCGCTTCGAGACATAGGGTGTCTCGGCAGTAACTCCTCCACGGTAGGAAAGTTGTCCCCCTACTCCACCGCCATGTCCTCACCGCCATAGGGGAACGCCATGGACAACCGGGTGGCGTCAGAAACCCCCTCACATGATCGATGTGTTCTAGGCATCTCTACAACGGAAAATGTGTTGAAATAACAGAAAAAGCTAAGAACAAAGAATGGAAGAAGAAGGAGCAGAGAAATCGTTGGAGCAAACAGGGGAGAGGTGAAAAAGAATAACCAGAGACAAAATGGCCAAGAGTTTTTGAAAAAAACAAACCCTCCACTTATTTATAGGATTGGGTGGCACCATAATCAAAGCGGAAGGCTGCAGAATGGCACCGAAATCGAAGCGACAAGCCCTCAGCCCTTGTCTCGAAAACACGCATAACGATGGCGCACGTGGAAATGGCGTCATTTCCTGATAAGATACACCACCCAGGGTCTTGTTGAGCACGCTAACCCCACATTGTTGGTCAAGCCATGACGCTTCGTGAAACCAAATTTCTCCACATGAGTGGGCGGTGTCCGCTTATCAAGGACGCACCAAGTTGTAACCTCGACAAGCGGAGGGACTAACTGTATGGGTCCTAATTTGGACGACCACGACTACTCACAAACATGACAAATGATGAGGTCTTCATAGCACGACGTCCTGTGGAGGACGACGACCGACAACAGACAAAGGACGTATGACTTTTGCAGTAGTGTAAGCCTAACCGGGGATATTAGGAATATACTTTCGAATATTCCCTACGATATGTCTTTTAGGGTTTAGAAGGGGGTTGTCCCTTATATATAGTGAGGAAAAAACCTTGTAAGGGGGGCGAGGAACACGGATTGTAATATCTCCCAACGTTCAAGGTTGGCATTTTTAACGTTCAATCACTCACTCTCACAAGATCAAGAAATATTGTGCATCGTGTTCATCCTTTATATCTTTTATTCTAGAGTTTATTATACTTAGCTAAGATTTTTCTCTTCATTTTCTTTAATTAATTTATTCAAAAAGGTTTCAATATCTTTTGGATCAAACACATAGGGTTTCCATACTAGATGTTCCATTAAAGCAAGTTGTTCGAACCCCCAAAAAAAAAGGAAAAATATTTTAAAATTGCAGTAACTCATCTTTCTCATTTCCTGATTCTCAATACAACATCTCATCAAACAAAGTCGAAAACCAAAACTATTAAAGTACGTTGGATTATTACAGAATATCTATACATCTAGTTTAGCCGAAAAGGAAAAAGTTTCTGACCTATCTACTGTTGTTGTTGACACTTGACACCAAAGGATAATTAATTAATGATACCAATTACCAACGTGAGTATAACTTAGTGATACCAATTCTCTGCTCTTATTCTCTCTCGGTTTCCCGTACGTATACTGCAGTTCCTTAATGTACTTACCTAATACTAACTCTCTTTACTTTTAGTTGTCCACTTTTGATTTTGTATTTCTTTTAAGAAAAAATAAATAAAATATATATTTTACAATTTTACCTATAATAATGATAGCACTTCCAAAAGTCTTGGGGAATGAGTAGTTAATAATAAGAGTAAAATAGAAAGAAAAAAAAGATTGTCTTTCTCTTAATTTAGTATCTTTTTTAAAAAAGGGCGAAAATTTTACGTAAAATAATTGCAATCATAGCCTACGTCTAAATTATGTGCTTTTTGTTGAGTTTTTGTTTAAGATGAAATAGTCTTAAAATTAGAGTGAATGAGAAATGGGATTTGGATTCGGATTTGGTCAAATGATCGATCGATTGATTAATTTTTTGGACCAAATTTATTTGTTAATAGTGAATATTAACGTGATATAATCCGTGTTTGTAACGGATGTTTTCCAATCCGTGTATTGTGTTGCAACACTAAGCAACAATGCAGCCTAGTGCACCTCCCACAATGGTGCAAGTGCTCCTCCCACCAAGCAAGTGTATATACCACCATGTAAGTGCTTTCTCCATGATCTAGTGCTTGTTGCACCATGGAAGGGGCGGATTTCTCTCAAATAACTGCTATAAATAGAGCATAAGTTGGAGAGAAAGAAGAACACATCGGAAAAAACACTTGAAACACTCTGTATACACTTAATATACACTCTGTATACACTGGATATACACTATGCATATACTGGATATACACTCTGTATACACTGCGTATACACTGGAAAAACGAATTGCAATTTGATATTCTCTTCAGTAAGAATTCAACATTGGCTATACTTTGCATTCCTTCCTCTCAGAATTTCCATTCGACTTCTGAGTTATCCTCCTTATTCTGCATTGTTTTTAACTACAAACAAAGCATCCATAAGTGTGATTTGTTGTCGAACTTTGTGTTCGCTGAAACAATGGGGTTTGAAGTACCGCTACACCAGTGTGTAATTCGTTCTATCCTGGGAGGAAATAATCTATAACCTTGGGTACTAGGAGTGGATTAAATTCCTTAAGGAAACACTGTGAATTCAGTGGGCTCGAATTAATTTCTGTTTTTTATTTATATTTACGTTTATAAGCTAACGTTCTAATTTCCAGAATCATTATTTACAAGTATAGAGGAACAACAATCTTAAGGAATTTAATAATTTAATAATTTAATTTCTGTATTTGTGTTACTTTTATTATTCTGGAAACTATAACCTTTGTGGTTTTTTGTGTACTCCCGTTCGGAGAGTAAAGCCTTCGTGGCGGTTTGTTGGAGATTAAAATCTACGTGATTTTTACTCCAGTTTTAAAGCCTTCGTGGCATTTTGTTGGAGATTAAAATCTACGTGATTTTTCACTCCAGTTTTAAACGTTTATTAAACGTTTGATTGTGTCATTTTTTACAGTAAAAATGGCGAATGACGGAAATCAAGCTGTTCCGATGATGACTGTCAACGCATCGACAAGTCGAACTCCGGCGTTGGCACCGGCAGAGAAACCCAGAAAATTTTCCGGGATGGATTTCAAGCGCTGGCAGCAAAAGATGTTCTTCTACCTGACTACGTTATGTCTACAGAAGTTCATCAAGGAAGATGTTCCTGATCTTCCAGATGAAACTCCAGAGAATGATAGCTTTCTCGTGATTGAGGCGTGGAAGCATTCTGACTTCTTGTGCAGGAATTATATTCTTAGCGGACTGGAGGATAATCTGTATAATGTATACAGTGGCGTGGAGACGTCAAAAGAATTGTGGAATGCACTTGAAAAGAAGTACAAAACTGAAGATGCCGGGATGAAGAAATTCGTCGCCGCAAAATTCTTGGACTACAAAATGGTAGATAGCAAGTCTGTTATTACCCAAGTCCAGGAATTGCAAGTGATTATTCATGATCTACTTGCTGAAGGTATGTTTCAAATAAATACTGATATTGAAAGTAAATTTTTTAGTAATTTTACTAACGGAATTTTCATTGAAGGTCTTGTCATCAATGAAGCATTCCAAGTAGCAGCAATAATTGAGAAGTTGCCTCCATTGTGGAAGAACTTCAAAAATTATTTGAAACACAAACGAAAGGAGATGTCCCTTGAAGATCTCATTGTTCGATTGAGAATCGAAGAGGACAACAAAGCTGCTGAGAGAAGAGGCCGTGGAAATTCAATAATAATGGGAGCAAATATTGTTGAAGATAACAAAAAGAGAAAGAAGGCTTCTGGTCTGAAATACAACCCAAGCAAGAAGCGGTTCAGTGGAAACTGCTACAACTGTGGGAAAACCGGACACAAATCTACGGAGTGTCGTGCTCGGAAGAAAGACAAGCAAAGGGGTCAAGCAAACATGGTAGAAAAGCATGATGATGTTGATGACTTGTGCGCCATGCTTTCTGAATGCAACCTGGTAGGAAACCCAAAGGAGTGGTGGATTGATTCTGGAGCCACTCGCCATGTTTGTGCTGTGAGGGAAGCATTTTCTACATATGCTTCTGCTGGACCCGAAGAGACGCTCTCTATGGGAAATGCTGCTACAGCAAAAATTGAAGGATACGGTAAGATATTTCTCAAGATGACTTCTGGCAAGGTCATGACTTTGAACAACGTCCTTCATGTTCCCGAGATTAGGAAGAACTTAGTCTCTACTGGACTTCTTGTAAAGCACGGTTTCAAGTGCGTTTTTGTATCTGACAAGGTAGTGATTAGTAAGAATGAAATGTTTGTAGGAAAAGGTTACCTTACTGAGGGCCTTTTCAAGCTGAATGTAATAGTTGTTGAAACTAATAATAAAACTTCAGCTTCTTCTTACTTACTTGAGTCAAATGATTTATGACATGTACGTTTAGGTCATGTCAATTATAAAACCTTGCGAAAAATGATAAACTTGGAAGTATTGCCTAAGTTTGAATGCGAAAAATCAAAATGTCAAATATGTGTGGAATCTAAGTATGTTAAACATCCTTATAAGTCGGTTGAAAGGAATTCAAATCCTTTAGACTTAATTCAAACAGATATTTGTGACATGAAGTCAATACCATCTCGCGGTGGAAAGAAGTATTTCATAACTTTTATTGACGATAGTACTCGATATTGTTATGTTTACTTACTTAATAGTAAAGATGAAGCAATAGACGCATTCAAGCAATACAAAAATGAAGTTGAAACGCAACTTAACAAGAAAATCAAAATGATAAGAAGTGATAGGGGTGGTGAATATGAATCTCCTTTTGAACAAATATGTTTAGAATATGGAATTATTCATCAAACAACAGCCCCTTACACGCCCCAATCCAATGGGATTGCGGAAAGAAAGAATCGTTCATTAAAGGAGATGATGAACGCATTGTTGATAAGTTCTGGTTTGCCACAGAACTTGTGGGGGAAGCCATTCTTACGGCCAGCCGAATACTAAATCGAGTACCCCATAGTAAAACAGAATCCATTCCATATGAAAAATGGAAAGGAAGGAAGCCCAACTTGAATTATTTTAAAGTGTGGGGGTGTTTGGCAAAGGTGCAAGTTCCTAAACCCAAAAGGGTAAAAATAGGACCGAAAACAGTTGATTGTGTTTTCATAGGATATGCAACTAATAGTAAAGCATATCGATTTCTGGTTCATAAATCAGAAAATCCCGACATTCATAATAATATGGTTATAGAATCAGATAATGCTGAGTTCTTTGAAAATATATATCCGTATAAAAAGGAATGCGTGTCGATTGGTGAAGGATCTAAACAACCTCGGGAAGAAACAAAAGAAAGTACATTTAATCAGGGGGATCCAAGACGTAGTAAACGTCAAAGAACGTCTACTTCGTTTGGACCAGATTTTGTGACTTTCTTATTGGAAAATGAGCCTCGAACATTTAAAGAAGCTATGTCTTCTTCGGAATCATTGTTCTGGAAAGAGGCAGTCAATAGTGAAATAGAATCCATATTGAACAACCATACATGAGAATTGGTTGATCTTCCTCCTGGAAATAAACCTTTGGGTTCTAAATGGATTTTTAAGAGAAAAATGAAAGATGATGGCACTATTGATAAATTCAAGGCAAGACTTGTTGTCAAAGGGTATAGACAACGAGAAGGTCTTGACTACTTTGATACATACTCCCTAGTTACAAGGATTACGTCCATACGGATGTTAGTAGCATTAGTTGCAGCGTATGGTCTTGAAATTCATCAAATGGATGTTAAAACAGCCTTCTTAAGTGGAGAGTTGGAGGAAGAAATTTATATGGAACAACCTGAAGGGTTTGTGGTTCCGGGTAAAGAAAATAAGGTATGTAGACTTGTTAAGTCCCTTTACGGACTAAAACAAGCACCCAAACAATGGCATGCGAAATTTGACCAAACAATGTTGTCAAATGGTTTTAAGATAAATGAATGTGATAAATGTGTGTACATTAAAAATGTTCCAAATCACATAGTCATTATTTGCCTATATGTGGATGATATGCTGATAATGAGTAACAACATTGCCAACATAAATGCTACTAAGCGTATGCTAACTAGCAAGTTTGATATGAAGGACTTGGGAATTGCTGATTTAATTCTGGGGATTAAGATCCAAAAGACTCCTCAAGGTCTGACATTGTCACAATCTCATTATATTAAGACAGTACTTGAAAAATTCAAGCACTTGGGCTTTAAAGTTGCAAAGACTCCAATTGATGTGAATCTTGCACTAGCAAAGAACAAAGGCCAAAGCATATCACAATTGGATTATGCTCGTGTGTTGGGATGCTTAATGTACATCATGAATTGTACACGACTAGATATAGCTTGTTCTATAAGTAAACTAAGTCGATACACGAGCAATCCAGGCCAATCTCACTGGATGGCAATGAAACGAGTTTTGGGATACTTAGAACATACCCAAAACTTTGATTTGCACTACAGTAAATATCATGCGGTGATTGAAGGATATTGTGATGCAAATTGGATCACCGGTTCAACTGATTCGAAGTCCACAAGTGGATATGTATTCACTATTGGTGGAGGAGCGATATCTTGGAAGTCGTCCAAACAAACATGTATTGCCCGCTCTACAATGGAGGCTGAGTTCATAGCCTTAGATAAAGCCGGTGAAGAAGCTGAATGGCTCCGGAATTTCTTGGAAGATATTCCATTTTGGCCCAAACCGTTGGCACCAATATGCATACACTGTGATAGCCAAGCGGCAATTAGAAGGGCTGGGAGCGTTATGTATAACGGTAAATCTCGTCATATACGACGAAGACATAAAACCGTTAGGCAACTTCTCTCTAGAGGAATTATCACGATTGACTATGTAAAGTCAAGTGATAATGTGTCAGATCCACTTACAAAAGGCCTAACTAGAGAGGTAGTTGAGAAATCATCGAGGGGAATGGGACTATGGCCGAGAACAAGTCATTGTGGCGGTAACTCTACCTAGAAGACTGGAGATCCCAAGATCTAGGTTCAAGGAGCTCAAACAAAGTCATTAATGACGGTTCAACATTGTCAACAAAATTTGTTTTAGTCCATTCTCGTGATGAGACAATGTTCAGTACCAAGGATAAAGCATTAAGGCTTTTTAATGATTTCTAAATTTGATACATGGTATATCAAATAGTGTATCTACGGGATGACACATTTAGGAATCACATATGTAAGTGTGAAGTGTTAGCCACTTCAAGGAGAATTTTGCAAGGCCAATTCTCTACACACTTATGAAACCAGGCAGTGTTCATGGCTGAAACGAACACAACAATGAGAACCAAAGACGGTTAAGGGATTGATTGTGTGACTTATGGTTGTCTAGGTATACACTAAAGTTCGACGGTTCAAAGATATCAAATCTACCGATTGACCGAGTATATCCGACATAAGTTCACTACGGAAAGTTCAAAGGGAAACCTACTTATCCAGATGCAATTAATTCTTGTTTGCAAATCACACAAGTTTTTCATGCATACTTCCGTGATATAGCCATTCCCCATTCATGTGGGGGATTATTGAGTTTTTGTTTAAGATGAAATAGTCTTGAAATTAGAGTGAATGGGAAATGGGATTTGGATTCGGATTTGGTCAAATGATCGATCGATTGATTAATTTTTTGGACCAAATTTATTTGTTAATAGTGAATATTAACGTGATATAATCCGTGTTTGTAACGGATGTTTTCCAATCCGTGTATTGTGTTGCAACACTAAGCAATAAGCAGCCTAGTGCACCTCCCACAATGGTGCAAGTGCTCCTCCCACCAAGCAAGTGTACATACCACCATGTAAGTGCTTTCTCCATGATCTAGTGCTTGTTGCACCATGGAAGGGGCGGATTTCTCTCAAATAACTGCTATAAATAGAGCATAAGTTGGAGAGAAAGAAGAACACATCGGAAAAAACACTTGAAACACTCTGTATACACTTAATATACACTCTGTATACACTGGATATACACTCTGCATATACTGGATATACACTCTGTATACACTGCGTATACACTGGAAAAACGAATTGCAATTTGATATTCTCTTCAGTAAGAATTCAACATTGGCTATACTTTGCATTCCTTCCTCTCAGAATTTCCATTCGACTTCTGAGTTATCCTCCTTATTCTGCATTGTTTTTAACTACAAACAAAGCATCCATAAGTGTGATTTGTTGCCGAACTTTGTGTTCGCTGAAACACTGGGGTTTGAAGTACCGCTACACCAGTGTGTAATTCGTTCTATCCTGGGAGGAAATAATCTATAACCTTGGGTACTAGGAGGGGATTAAATTCCTTAAGGAAACACTGTGAATTCAGTGGGCTCGAATTAATTTCTGTTTTTTTATTTATATTTACGTTTATAAGCTAACGTTCTAATTTCCAGAATCATTATTTACAAGTATAGAGGAACAACAGATTTCTTATGTGAGTTATGGGAGATCAATACACCCAAGGGCGGATTTACATGGAGCCAAGCGTTGTCACGGGACATCGTTTCGTTGAATTTTTTACTATTTATATATATATAAATTACAATAAGTAAAACAGAAATACAAGATAAAACCATTAAAAGTGACACTACTTGCAACAAAATAGCTTGGTAGTTTAGCGGTTTCACTTCCTTACCAGTTCCTTAATGTAGAAAAATTGAAGTTGTTGTCGTTGACCGGTTCTTTTTCCTTAATATAGTAAAATTATTAATAATTGGAGTGTCCTCGTTCTGTCTAGTTTAAAATCGAAATTGTGGATCATGTGCGGTAATTAATGCGAATCATTCATTGATTGCCTTCTTCCTCCCTTCTCAATAATAGTTGTAGAGTTTATTGCACTATTATAAATAAGCAATAGCGTACAACACCAGCCCATTCTCATTGGTTATACATGTAAATCCTTCTTAGTTAGCTCCCTTTTTGAAGTTTGTTGGTTTCTTTTAATAATTTAGAATAATAAAAATGGGGGTTAAATGGAATCTGTTAACTTCCAACAACACAATACTTTCCACTTTTAACAGTCAGAAATTGATCTTAAAACACTGTTAATAAGTCAAGGACCATATTGAAAAGCAACGAACAGTACTGGAAGATTTGGGCTACAATTAGAACAGACTGAACATATAATTTAATCAGCATAGGATCGTAAATATTACTAACTTAGGATCATTTTAGATTTTTTTTCGTTCTATCCTAGGTACAAGAGAAATAAAACTAAACCATAATCAAAGAAAAAGCCTATACTTTAATCATGAGAAGAGAAACTAAGTCATAATTGAATCCATAATAAGAGAATTAAAATGACACATTCACAATCTTGTTGACTATAAACTTCTACTAATTGTTTACTACTCCGTACGTAAATTAACATTTCCTTCTTGGAAAAAGAAATTAATATTAGCATTTTCTTGTTTTTGTGTCTCGTACGTAGTTTGTTTGTACACATACTCAACAAAAAATCTGCTCCGTAATATTCAATGGAGCAAATTGAGCTATCGAACTAACAGTGGACTTTCTGTTTTAGGTGAATCAGAACTATATGTAATTACGGCATCATTATTTTCTTAATTACCTCTTGTGTCCCAAATCCAAACAATTGACAGATACTACGATATCACAAGTCACTTTGTGTACAGTATTTCTTGTCTCATACACTCTCAGTCTCTCACAAAATGACAGCAATAACTGTGTGGTGTTCAAACAATAATGGATCACGAGTTTAGAGTTTTATATTTCTCATGATGGAGAGAACACATATGCTAAGAAGTGATTCTTTTGTATTCAAATTTTGCCAAAAAGCTTTCGTACTCTCCTATGCTTAAAGTTGATGATAATATATATACAATACTACCGACAAGTTATTCAACATTTTCTTCTCTATTGAAATCTATATTCGTCGATTAGGTAGGCGTTTGGACATAAAAATTATAGTTTTTGAAAAAAATAGTATTTGGAGGTAAGTTAAAAAATGGTATTTGGACTTTGAACTTATGTTTAGACATGCATTTCACTTGAAAAACTATTGGAGTTTTGTGAGTGTGGAAAAAAGTTTTTCGAAACTCATTCTCAATTTTTTTTTTTGAAAACTTACAAAATTTCATGCACAAGCACATATTTTAAAAGAAAAAAAAATCGAAAAAAAGAAAAATACCTATGAACAAACGGGTCCTATATATGCATGCACCCGACAATTTTTCGGTGTTTCCAATCAAAGTTAATTGGTGATAAATAATTCTATTCGTTAATTACTCTTTCTAAAGAGTGTTATTATAGAAAAAAAAAAGCAAGTACTAATTTCCCAAGCTGGTCCCAGAATTTCTATGCTAATTATTATAAAGATATATAGAAAGGTTAATTGGATTATATATCAAATAAAGCTTATTAAATTCGTTTCTTCTATACGTGAAGCGAAAAAGGTTTCGTAGTGTAAAGGAACTTTAGTGACATATTAGTCCACTAATCTCGTCTAAATAGCGATACATGATTGTACAAAGAAGTAAAATATTCTATATGGTTGAATAATAAAAGGATCTAAACAAATGAATAGGAAAAAGATTGATGAATTCTACTATTCCACTTTGACTCCACGCATGCAATGGATTCCGATAAAAAAATTTATTATAGCCAACTAAACCACAAAATTGCTTTTGGGAAAAGAAGGCAATTATGTATAGAGAAAAAGGAAGAGAAAAGATGAATCATTTCTAACTTTATAGCAAATCAATTACTTAAAAGCATGAAGAACATTGTCCCCCATCTTCCACTAATTAGTTTTATGTCTTATCTTTATCTCCAACTTTTTCCATTTTATTTGGCATTTGCATCTCATAATTGTTGAATATATAACTAAAAAATCGAACAAGGAAAAGGAAAAGGAAAAAAAAATTGTGCCTTGTTCTCCTCTGCTAAATGGTTGATTGCAACTTGTAGTAGAATCTCAAAATTTTCATAAACTCATAGTGTATTCACAAAGAGATTAAAACATTAAATATTATCTTTTTTAATGTCGAAGTGATCAAGAAAAGTTCTTCCTCATGATCAACTCAAAATGCGATTGGACACTTCTTGATAAATGCTTCAAGAAGATCCATCATATCCTTTGCTCGAGAGATAAGCCATTTTGGCTCTCGATTGAAGAAACAAGAAGTATTGGAGCACTCAAGAGAATTTATTCTTCATGATCGATTAGAAGTAATACTCGACTTTCTTGAAGATCAAATATATACCAAGGAACAGAAAAAACAAGGGAACAAACATATGATTATATTCACAAATATTCATCAATAAAATCTGTCTTTTTTTCATATCAAAAAAGTTCATATGGAGAACGCCCCACTCTCCTCTGTCTAACTCACATGCCATATGTAGTGCGATGTGATATAACACAAAATGTATTATCATACTTTAAAGTAGTTTAACTTATTTTCGCTTAATATTTAATGGACTTGATAATCACATTCTTGTCATGTTTAAAAACGTTACTTGGTAAGAATTTTAGTTTACTATGATGTAGAGACGAATATGAAAGGCTTCCAGATTTATATGAAATGATAACATGATGCTTAATCCTCGTTATTTTTGGAGCACATCTAATTGGATCTTACCTTGGCTCAAAGGTACTAACAATAATATCTCGACTCATATTCTCCAAATATACCGACCGAAACTTATATCTTATCTTGGTAGATATATACTATATGGTATTTGCCAATTACAAGACTAAAGGTAAGATAATCTCATTCTCGTTGAGATCGTGAGAATTGATATAAAATTAATTAAAATAATGAATCGGGTGGTTCCTAGTTGAACTCAGTTGTATGCTAACTTTATGGGACAGTTAAAAAATAAAACCTTTATGGGATGGTTCCCATTTTAGTGCTAAAATAACATGAAGGGCCACATATGAGTGTATGTCAAAAAAGGAGCAATTGTGATATGCCTAAAAGTACTGGGACCATCCCACCTAGATTCACACTCATAGGAAGTTTCAAAATAATTGCATTTAACAGGACAATGATTCAATTGACATGTATTTTTATTTGTTTCGATGAGGAAAGAATTAAATCAACAAATTACTGTGAATCAATAGTTAACACATTAACTACTATTGACATAAGATCAACTAACTATTGTGAATCAATAGTTGTAATACGATCTAGGAAGCAATTGAAACCAACATTAATCTTTGTACAATAAAACTTACTTATTTTTGGAGGAACTGTACATCAAATTTCTATATCATATAACATTGACTACGTCAATTATGGTTCATAGTATATACTGTATGTCATAAGCATTTTCATTCGTCATTTTTCTTTTGCTTACCCAATTTTGCTTCATAGTACTGTTTTCAGAGAAAATATCACTACTCCTTATTGCAAGAAAACAAAGGGACAGGTTTTGCAGTACAATGATTAAAACATTTATTCATTTGTATGAATCTGAAAATTATAAGTCACTGACCTTTATCGAGCTAAAATTTCCGTGCTAAGATACTCCAAAAGTTCTACAAATCATACAAGTTAAAATAATTAGATTGTTTACCCTCACGATCCGATAATAATTGAATTTGTAAATGATTTTAAGGATATCTAGATTAACTTGACACAAAGTGATAAATTAAATCGCACTTGAAATAAATAATGAAGAAGTAAATTTAAATCACACGAATTGAACAGTTATAGTCTTGGGAAATTAGCCACCCTCGAACTGGATGCACTTCGATCGATATCAAGACACAGTTGATTAAGAGCTTAAAGAGAAAAATAATATATTGCTTTGGATTGCGTGTTACAATGTACTTTACAAGTAATCAGACCCCCTTTTATATAGTAGGGGAGTTCTATATTAGGTACAACTCTATATAAAAGATAAAAATTCCCTAATTAACTGATTGCTTATCTCACATCGACATATGCAGAGATCTCCGCTGTGATATTCGGTCGGTCACGGATATCATGGCCTTTTGTTGGCCAAGCTTGACTACCTGACAATGTTCTTCGGAGTTGATCAGGGCCAGGACCGAATCACGACCCCGATATCCTCTAGGGTGGGCGTTATGGTCCGGACTCAGAATTGATGAGATCCCTTCCTCGGTCTAGGCCCTCTGTTACCATATCTCGAGCTTGGCCTATCATGTCGGAGACCAGGATATACTACGAGACCGGTTTTACTCGTATATAGATAGTCTCGCACTTTTCAGATAGTGGACGACGAGAAACGATATGAGCTTCCGATTCCGACTTCGATACCCCGCATCAGAAATGACAAAATGAACGGAACATCACGTCTTGCTGGTCGGCAGCTCCTGGATGTGAACTGTCGTTAGAAAACTATAAATACCTCTTCATTTTGTTCATTCCAATTTTACATCCAAACCTTTTACCCTCGTACTTTAGAATTCTCAATACTTTCTGGCAGTTATATCCTGGTTTTTTGAGATTTTTTGGGGGAACTTTTGCTCTTCTTCAACCCCAATAATCAAGTGCTTTCCTTCAACTTCCTTTCTTCCTTTATTTCCGTTTAATAAAGAAATGTCTAAGACCTCAAAAACCGTTCCCCAAAAAGAAACGCCTTCTATTTCGCGGCCAATTAATGAGGCCGAAGAAACTATTTCGCATACAACAATCGTTGAATTAGTACAGAAAGCCCCTTTGAAAATGTTCATTCATCCCTGGAGGATGCTCGGTAAATAACGACTTTAAGGTCGAAAAAACTTCTTCCGTACCGGGTCGGTGCGAAGACTTCTCGAGGTACATCTGTTCGATTACCGAAGAAATCCTCCCAACGGTCAGGATATATTGCGACTAGGCCGACAAAACTGTAGTGGTCCCCGACCCCGAGGAAGCCATTACTACCCATCTCAATGGATACTTGAGTGTTTTCACTTATCCATTTACATTGGGACCGATGGACCCGGTTATCGTAGACTTCTGCAAGAGGTATGAAGTTTGCCTCGGTTAGATCCACCCTTCAATATGGAGGATCATGATCCATCTTCGGTTCTTCGTGAGCAAAATTGACGGCGGCCATTTCACCGTAGATCATCTACCTCGGATGTACAGTCCCCGACTATTCTGAGGGGGGATGATAAAGTTTGTGCGTCGAGCCAGCAAAGCCCCGTTCTCTAGCACCGATGAGGATAGGGACCGAGGCTGGCAAGGCCGTTTTGTCTGCATGCTGACTTCGGACCTAATTCGGTGCAATGCATGCAGTTCCCCGAGAAATGGAATACAAAACATAAGTGAAGCTCTACTTTGAATATCAATTTTATGCTTGCTATTCTTTTTCGTATTAATGCTTGTAGTGGTGCAATCGTTGCTCGGGTTCCAAATGCTGTCACTCGACTTAAGGAGTGGGTCGAGGGCATCATTTCTCAGATGCCATACTTTGAGCGTTCGTGGCGTGAACTCTCAAAGGGTCGGTGGGAGGCTTGTTCCCATGGTAATATCTCTTTTCTGATCAGGTTGAGTTAGGATTTTCTTTCAACTATCAAGCTCTTACTCCCTTTGTTCTCTTTCTCAGGTTTGCCCAAGGATGTCGAGATTAGGCTTCCGGTTGGCGACAAGGACTTTCCCGTCGAATCTCTTACTCCAGGGCATGCCAGAGAGAAGAAGAGGAGAAGGGTTCCAAGCTACCCGAGCTCGGAGAAGAAGAAATCGATGAGGAGGCTGGTCTGCAAGCCAAAGGAAGGCACCAGCGCCTGAGCGCCCTCATCGGACATATTTTACCGGCTGAGGTACAAGTCCGAAGAAGAAAAATTTGATCTGGTGGTCGCGAGCCGTCACAGATCAAGGGGCAAGGGCCTCAGAACCAGAGAGAGTCGAGGCTGATTTGCCTCAAGTTAGGGAGGCCGGTGAGGAAGCTGTTGTCGAGGCTTACCGGGACGTAGGCAATGCCCCGAAAGATGCACTCAGTGTGATAGATATCACCGAGTAGCCTTCATTCATTGAGTCCATGTACAACGAGGCTCAGACAATGAAAGAACGCCCCAACGAGGGGGGCCAGGAAGGGGACGACCTGTTACAACCCATATCCACATGTGTTAGTTCATGCCATATATTAGTTAACATAAATCCAAGAAGGAATTATCTTTGAGATGATAAGAAGTCAATCATATTGGTCTTAAGTGATACAAGAGTGTATAAGGGTGATTAACAAGTATTAGAAGTTAAATGAATCAAGGATGTTGTAACTCGTATTTTCAGGTAAATCTAGCGGTGCTTAATACACTCAAGAGGTCATGTATTAAGGTATTTTAATCATATAATATCCGTATCATAAGTCTTGAAGTCAAACGAGTTATGAAACAAAAGTCGACAAAAGTTGTCTCAACTTAGGTTCATAATTTTACTTAAACATTAGGTCAAATGTTTCTAAACTTTTCTCCTAATTTACAAGGAATTACGGGGTTATCTACCAAAAAAATTAAAGATCTATGAGTCTAGTTTCCAACCGTTCATCGATACGATCTTGGAGTACAGAGATATTCGCATTTTCGCGAGACTGCGCCAAGCACCTCTCTATGGGGCCCACTAAGCCGGTTTAAGATATTTGGACCTATATAGGATGCCTCCAACCCGTTTTAAGTCATTTATTCTCACTATTTTCATACCTTAGAACCCTAAGAACGTCCTCTCAAGATTCAAGACCCAAAAAAAGGGCAACCAACACAAATCAAGTGTCGGGAATTCCGTGGCGCTAGTAAGTCTCTTGTTCTTCTTGTTGTTGCTCATTTTTATGTCGTTCCAGCTCATGTGGGAGGTTGTTTTAAAGGGTTTATGTTCTGTAAATACTCCCTCATGTTCTTAATATCAATCCTAGGTGATTTCAAGCCTTCTAAAGTGATTCTAGTGCCGAAAAACACTAATTGATCGCTAGTTTCGTTTTTTTTGTTGTGTGGCAGCATTGGAGGGATATTTCATGGAAATTTAAGGTCAAATTGGAGTTGTTCTTTCTGTATAAAGTTAAGGAACCTCTTACTCTATATGTATTTAAGATTATCCAAGTTGCGTCTAAGCCATTGAAGCTAGAACTTGTGAAATAATATCGAAAGGCTTGGTAGTAATGTTATTGTTTTGTGGACTGTTTTGCGTTGCTGTTGGGATGCGTATTTTATTACTGTTTTGTGGAGTTTTGGAGGAGTAAGGGTGTGGAGAAACACCATATATATGTAGGGTTGTGGGATTATAGTTATTCGTAATATTTCCGGGTCGTTTGACACGACTACGGTGGTCGTCGTATGTATGGAGTGATTAGGCTGTGCGTGGACTATTTTGGGAGGCTCAATATGTTTATTATTGATGTTGTTTGTGACTGTTTTGAATGGTGTGAAGTCATATATATAGGGGAGGTGCTATCCGTTTCATCGTAAAATAGGTTGTGGTCGATACATAATAGTTATGACGCTTAAATGATAACGATAGTATCGTTTCTCTTATTGTAGACTAAGGAGTTTTGACAATTGCATAGCTTGAGATTGGGGCAGTATATACAAGGTATGTGAGGCTATATCTTTCCTTCTTTTGCACGACTCCGATTGTACATAATGTAATGAACGAGCTTCCAAGATACTCTACTCTTAGAAGCTAGCAGTACTTACATTGTTTTCCCTCTTATGGAACGATTGATGTTAATGTTGCTTCTCTTATTCTTATGTTATCAATGTTGTTGGTACTTCCTGATTCTTATAAGGTTCATAGTGAAGAGTTAGTCCTAATAACGTGTACAGGGGATACCGACCTTACGTCACTCCGAAAGGCTTAGAATGTGATTCCATGAGTCGAGCATGCATTATATATATGTATCTATTTTACTCTACCGAGCCACGCTATAGTTGGCCGGGTACGACACCTATTGTGCAACCACTGATCTGTTGGGTTTTACCGAGCTCCACGTGGCCGGGTACGATTCTACCGAGCCTTATGATGGTCGGGTACGTTTTTACGAGCCTATTATGGCCGGGTACGATATGATGATGATGATGCCCACAGAGGCGAATGTTTTAAAGGTTTATGTATTTATACATATGTATCATGCATTTCATGTCAGTAGCCCTCAGAGGTACTAAGATGTTACAGGTTGTATATTCTCTATCCTTGCTTACATTACTGATCGTATTTATGGTTCCCTGCCTTACATACTCAGTACTTTATTCGTACTGACGTCCTTTTATTTGTGGATGCTGCATGTCGTGCTGCAGGTCCTGATAGACAGGCAGGTGCAGATCCCCCACCACAGTAGGCTGTCTAGTTCAGCGGTGATTGGCGAGATCCCTTCTCCAGACTTGCCTTGGTCTTGGTATACATTTTTGTTATAGACATTATGGGTATGTCGGGGCCCTGTTCCGGCTATGTTGCAACACTTATGTTCATTTAGAGGCTCATAGACAAGTGTCGACTCATGTATAGTTTGGTATGCCTTGTCGGCTGGTTTTTGTTATATAATCTTTCATGGTAGCGTGGTAGCTCATACCTTATATGTAGTTTCTTGATTGTCTGGTCATCCCCTGCTATGTATGTTCATGCTGTCATATTTTATTGCTGGTTGTCCATGATCCAGGTCTACCATTTATATTGATCTCGTCAGCCCTAAAAGATAATAATGAAGGTTAGATGAAATGTACGTTGGTGCTCGGCAAGTATGGTCGGGTGCTAGTCATGGCCCTCCAGTTTGGGTCGTGACAAACTTGGTAGCTTTTTTGATGGCATAGATTTTATCGCTACAGATGACGTCACCGGATTGGGTGACTTAAAGGTACTAAGGAAGAGTCCATCTTCGGGAACAAGTGAGCCTTCCTCAAGCCCGATGCTAATCAACCGATTCAAAGCTCTAAGTGTGGATCTTAATCGGAAACAATCAATCATCATCTCCGTTCCAGAGGATGACCAAGTTCTCTCTGCCCCCGTAGGGGTGGCCAGTTACCATCGGTGTCTGGTGACTGAAGAGGACCAAGCCAGTATGAACGAAGTGGACGCGCCTGCCTATTTAACGAAGCGCAACAGGAGTTAAATCGGGTAATTTCACATACTTCTTGATGACTTTTAATTAGAATAATTTATAGATAATCATAACATTTCTTCTTGTTTATGTAGGCTTCGGTGCTTCATCATGAGACTTTTCTCTAATATTGGTACGAGCTGAACCAGCTCGAGGCCGAGGTCTGAGGGCTCCTTGTTAAGATAAATACTTATAAAATTCTCTGCTAGCAGCAAGAAGGGGAGGCTAAGATCCTCCGAGCTGAGCTAGAGAACGGTTCAGCAGAGCTATAGATATCCTATAGGAAATTCCTTAAAAAATGAAAAAAGAAAATTTTTAAGGGACAAGATATTTATCCGCAAGGTAGAGACTTCTTTATATTCTTGTGCGTAATGGTTACACACGTGTACAAGCTTTGTGCTAGGGCTCGATCAGTCTATGCGGGCACGGTTCATTTGATAGTTTGGCCCTTACAGTAAATCCTATTGATCGAGCTGAGACCGTTTAATCACAAAGTCTTTTTCCTTGCTAAAATTGTTATCCGAAGGTAATACCCCCGAGTGTCCGAGGTTGATCATAGGGAAGCCTTAGATACTATTGATGTGATCTTTGACACTGATTCATGATCCGCCTTTGATTCTAAGTTAGCGCGATCTACTATTGCCTCGTTAAAAACCTTGCCGTAAAATCCATTTGGGAGAAAACCGGTTCAAGGGAAAAAAGTGCAATGCATGCTTTTATACCTAAAAAGTGTATCGTTCCTTGTTGGTTACCTGCAAGTATTTATTCAAAAATAAGTAAAAGAAATGAATGGGGTCGTACCTTAGCAGTAGTATCACCTCAAGTGAGTCAGGTTCCAGTTATTCGGTAGCCGTTCACCGTTCACAGCTCTGAGTTTGTACGATCCTTTTTCGGTGATCTCGATAATTTGATATGGCCCTTCCCAGTTCGTCCCCATCTTCCCCTCATTTGGATTTCGGGTGCTTAGTGTGACCCTTCTTAACACTAAGTCCCCGACATTGAAGTATTGAATGTTGGCCCTTTAATTGTAATCTCTCGATTCGCTGCTTTTGGGCGGCCAATCAGACAGAGCGGCTTTGCACCTTTCATATAATAGGTCCAGGCTCGTACTCATGGACTCATCATTTGATTCCTTGGTTGCATATCGGAACCGAAAACTTGGTTCTCCGGCTTCAACCAGTATTAGTGCGTTGGCACCGTAAACAAGCGAGAATGAGGTGGCCCCAGTACTAGACTTTGAGGTCGTATGGTATGCCCATAGGACTTCGGTCAAGATTTCCTTCCATTTTTCTTTGGCGTCGGTTAACATCTTTTTGAGGTTTTGGAGTATGGTCTTGTTGGTCGATTATGCTTGTCCGTTCCCACTAGGGTGGTAGGGTGTTGATATGATCCTTTTGATCTTATGGTCTTCAAGAAACTTGCTTACTTTGCTACCAATGAATTGTTTCCTATTGTCGCACACGATCTCGGCTGGCATTCCGAACCGGCATATGATGTAGTCCCAAATGAAATCGATAACCTCCTTCTCCTTGACCTTCTCGTATGCCCAAGCTTCCACCCACTTATAAAAATAGTCAATCATAAATAATATAAATTGAGCCTTACCGGGTGCCCATGGGAGGGGCCAACGATGTCCATTCCCCACTTCATAAATGGCCATGGTGACAAAACTGAATGCAACAGCTCCCCGGGTTGATGAATCATCAGAGCATACCTTTGGCATTCATCACATTTTTGTACGAACTCCTTTGTTTTCTTCTCCATGTCGATCTAGTAGTAGCCGACTCTGATTATCTTTCGAACTAATGATTCGGCGCCTGAATGATTTCCGCAGCTGCCCTCATGAACTTCTCTCAGAACGTATTCGGTATCTCCTGGTCCTAAACATATCACTAATGGACCGAACGTTCTTCTAAATAGGGTTTCGTCTTCGGACAAGTTAAACCGGGATGCCTTCGTACGCAGGGCCATTGATTCCTTTGGGTCTGGGGGCAGTTTTCCAGGTCTTCAAATATTCTATATATTTGTTTCTCCAGTCCCAAGTCAGGTTGGTAGAGTTTATCTCGGTGTGGCCCTCTTCCACTACCGATCTCATAAGTTGTACAACTCCCCCCCCTTCCCGAGTTGAGCTCGTCATCCTCGACCGATAACCTTAAGTTAGCAAGGGCATTAGCCTCGCTGTTTTGATCCCGATGAATGTGTTGCAAGGTCCACTCTGTCACACCTCCTTTTTTACCCGCGCACGTAGGGGCGCAGAGGAGTTTTTCCAATTAAAGGACAATCGAAACGGGATTTATTATTAAAGGATCAGAGTCGCCACTTGGGAGATTTGTGGTGTCCCAAGTCACCGATTTAATCCCGAATCAAGGAAAAGAATGACTCTGTATTACAGTCCGCGAACCAAAAATCCGAATAAGGAATTCTGTTAACCCGGGAGAAGGTGTTAGGTATTCCCGAGTTCCGTGGTTCTAGCACGGTCGCTCAACTGTCATATTCGGCTTAATTATCTGATTTTATACAATTATGAACCTATGTGCAAATTTTAACTTTTAACCGCTTTTATTATTATCATTATTATTTTAACAGAGAATTGCAACGTTGTGAAAACGTATCTCGAACCACGTCACATTAATGTACCCGTGGTTATCGACACATTTCGACTCCGTTGAGATTTGGATTTGGGTCACATAAAAGTGCACCCGAGTTTAAGAAAGTAAATTATTAAAGGCGCGCCTAAAGCGACTAGCGTATTATCATTTTGGGGAAGGCCGTGAACTTTTGCTAAACGGCCCTTCCCGAAGTCTAATATGCTAGTCGCTTTAGGCGCGCCTTTAATAATTTACTTTCTTAAACTCGGGTGCACATTTAAGTGACCCAAATCCAAATCTCAACGGAGTCGAAATGTGTCGATATCCACGGGTACATTGATGTGACATGGTTCGAGATACGTTTGCACAACGTTGCAATTCTCTGTTAAAATAATAATGATAATAATAAAAGCGGTTAAAAGTTAAAATTTTCACATAGGTTCATAATTGTATAAAATCAGATAATTAAGCCGAATATGACAGTTGAGCGACCGTGCTAGAACCACGGAACTCGGGAATGCCTAACACCTTCTCCCGGGTTAACAGAATTCCTTATCCGGATTTATGGTTCGCGGACTGTAATACAGAGTCATTTTTTTCCTCGATTCGGGATTAAATCGGTGACTTGGGACACCACAAATCTCCCAAGTGGCGACTCTGATCCTTTAATAATAAATCCCATTTCGATTGTCCTTTAATTGGAAAAACTCTTCTGCGCCCCTGCGTGCGCGGGTGAAAAAGGAGGTGTGACAGCTCTGGCGACTCTGCTGGGGATTCTTTCGGCTATCAATTCATTTCCAGCTTATGATCCTCTTCCCTGCTGGGGATCAGAGTGTTATTCCCGACTTCCGTTTGCATGACTTGGCACTTCTCGGATACTGATCGGGAGGTCTTTTTTGGACATCAATATGGGTTTTTGTGTATGGCTAAAAGAAAAAGGGTAAAAGGTTCAAAATAATTTTGATGGGTAAAACAGTACAACTCTTGGAATCAAACTTCCTTTACAATTTCTGCCCCAGTTTTTTGCTTGGGGATTTTTATTATTATTTTTTCTTTTTACACTATGACCGAGCCGTGAGGCGCCTACGTATACTTTTTGAGGAATCAGGTCAAACGTAGTTCCCAATTCCTTTGTTTTTTTGTGACTTTTCTTCTGTCTTTATTATCATTATTTTCTCTTCTCTTTTCTTTCATTTTCATTATTGATTCCAAAAGAGGGGTATGAAAGAATAAATAAGGCTCAAAGGGGGAAGCAAAGGTTAAAGTGTTTGGATAGAAGAAAGAATTGCCTCCGTCATTTCATTCTCCGATAAATGCCAAGTGCAAACAAACAACAATTACAATCAAAAGAAATCATACATAATATCTCTTAACTGCGTCCGAATTGATAGCCATGTCAACGCATTTCCCTTCGATATCTGTTAAACATAAAGCGCCATTGGACAACACTCTGGTTACAATGAATGACTCTTGCCAATTCGGGGCAAACTTGCCTTTTGCTTCGGCCTGATGTGGGAGGATGCGTTTTAGCACTTGCTGACCCACTTCAAACTTTCGGGGACACACCTTTTTGTTGTATGCTCTTTCCGTCCTCTTTTGATATAACTGGCCATGACATACTGCTGCCAATCTCTTTTCATCAATCAGGCTTAACTACTCCAATCGGGCTTTGACCCACTCGTCATCATCAACCTCAGATTCAGCGACAATCCGAAGGGATGGAATTTCAACTTCCACCGGTATTACTGCTTCAGTTCCATATACCAACAAATAAGGGGTTGCCCCTACTGAAGTGCGAACAGTAGTGCGATATCCCAACAATGCAAATGGTAGCTTCTCATGCCATTGTCTGGACCCTTCTACCATCTTCCTCAGTATCTTCTTTATGTTCTTGTTGGCCGCCTCGACCACTCCATTCGCCTTGGGACGATATGGAGTGGAATTGTGGTGTGTAATCTTAAACTTTTGACATACCTCTTTCATCAAATTGCTGTTAAGATTAGCACCATTATCCATGATGATCACTTTTGGGATCCCAAATCTACAGATGATATGGGAATGAACAAAATCTACCACTGCCTTCTTGGTTACCGACTTGAAAGTTTTAGCTTCAACCCACTTAGTGAAATAATCGATGGTCACCAGAATGAACCTATGCCCGTTGGATGCTGCTGGCTCAATTGGTCCAATGATATCCATGCCCCAGGCAACAAATGGCCATGGTGCTGACATTGTATGCAATTCTGTCGGCGGAGAATGAATCAGATCTCCGTGTATCTGACACTGATGGCATTTCCGCACGAAACTGATACAATCACGCTCCATAGTGAGCCAATAGTACCCTGCTCGAAGAATCTTCTTCGCCAATACATATCCGCTCATATGTGGCCCACAAACTCCAGCATGTACCTCTGTCATAACTGTCGTGGCTTGACTAGCATCTATACATCTCAGCAATCCCAAATCTGGTGTTCTTTTGTACAACACTCCTCCACTGAGGAAAAATCCATTTGCCAATCGCCGAATGACTCTCTTTTGATCTCCGGTGGCCTGCTCCGGGTATATCCCCATCCTGAGGTATTCCTTGACATCATAAAACCATGGCTCGCCATCCATTTCTTCCTCTATCACGTTGCAATAAGCATGATGATCACGAACCTGGATATGCAATGGGTCAACATGAATTTTGTCTGGGTGGTGCAACATCCTTGCTAAAGTGGCCAAAGCATCGGCGACCTCATTATGAACTCTTGGGATGTGTCTGAACTCCACTGATCAAAATCGTTTACTCAGATCGTGCAAACATTGTTGATATGGTATGAGCTTCAAATCCCTTGTTTCCCATTCACCCTGAATCTGATGCACCAGGAGGTCCGAGTCTCCCAAGACCAAGACGTCCTGGACATCCATGTCTGCAGCTAACCGTAGACCGAAAATGCATGCCTCGTACTCAGCCATGTTGTTGGTACAATAGAAACGCAGCTAAGCCGTAATAGGATAATGATGTCCTGTTTCAGAAATAAGTACCGCTCCTATTCCAACTCCCTTCGCATTTGCGGCTCTATCGAAAAAAAGCTTCCATCCTGGTTCCTTGGTTATTTCCAACTCATCTATATGCATCACTTCTTCATCAAGAAAATACGTTCTTAAGGGTTCGTATTCTTCATCAACAGGATTCTCATCCAAGTGATCAGCCAATGCTTGAGCCTTCATGGCCGTCCTCTTCACATAGACGATGTCGAATTCTGTGAGTAAGATCTGCCATTTCGCCAATCTCCCTATGGGCATAGGCTTCTGGAAAATATACTTCAGTGGATCCAAGCGTGAAATGAGATAAGTAGTGTATGATGACGGATAATGCTTCAATTTCTGGGCCACCCAAGTTAGGGCGCAACATGTATTCTCGAGTTGAGTGTACTTAACCTCATAGCCTGTAAATTTTTTGCTTAGATAATAAATGGCTTGCTCCTTCCTTCCCGTAATGTCGTGCTGCCCCAGTACGCAGCCAAACAAATTTTCCAGGACCGTTAGATAAAGAATTAACGGTTTTCCCGGCTCAGGTGGAACCAACACAGGTGGATTTGACAAATATCCTTTGATTTGGTCAAATGCTTCCTGACATTCTGCCGTCCATTCTACCGCAACATCTTTCTTCAGTAGCCAAAAAATGGGTTCACAAGTTGCTGTGAGTTGAGCAATAAACCTGCTGATATAATTCAATCTTCCCAACAGACTCATTACTTCTGTCTTGTTCTTCGGCGGTGGCAAATCTTGGATGGATTTGATCTTTGATGGGTCCAACTCAATGCCCCGCCGACTGACGATGAATCCCAACAGCTTTCCAGATGGAACACCAAATGCACATTTGGCCGGGTTGAGCTTAATATCGTACCTTCGAAGTCTTTGGAAAAACTTCCTTAGGTCTGCTACGTGGTCCTCCTGATGCTTGGATTTTATGATCACATCGTCCACGTATACCTCAATCTCTTTGTGTATCATGTCATGAAACACAGTAGTCATTGCTCTCATGTACGTTGCCCCAGCATTCTTCAAACTAAATGGCATTACCCGGTAGCAATAAGTCCCCCACGGCGTAATGAAGGCCATCTTTTCCGCATCTTCTTCATCCATCAGAATCTGATGATACCCAACATAGCAATCCACAAAAGACCCGATCTCACGCCCGACACAATTATCGATCAAGATATGGATGTTGGGTAATGGAAAGTTGTCCTTGAGACTTGCCCTGTTCAAATTGCGGTAATCGACACACACTCTGATCTTCCCATCTTTCTTCGGCACTAGCACCACATTAGCCAACCAATCAGGATATCGAGTGACCCGAATAACCTTTGCTTGCAACTGCTTGGTTACTTCCTCTTTAATCTTTACACTAATGTCTGTTTTGAACTTCCTCAATTTCTGCTTGACGGGAGGGCATGCTCGGTTAATGGGCAATTTGTGGACCACTAAATCCATGCTTAACCCCGGCATGTCATCATACGACCATGCAAAAACGTCTTTGAAATCAATAAGTGCTTTGATTAATTCTTCCCTGATATTCGGTGCAATGTGGATGCTTATTTTAGTTTCCCTGATATCATCTGCATCCCCTAAATTGATGGCTTCTGTGTCATTTAAGTTGGGTTTGGATTTCTCCTCAAACTGGCTTAACTCTCTGTTTATCTCTTCGAAGGTTTCATCCTCGTCGTATTACGATTCATCATTATAATCGACCTCTTGTACAATTAGTCCGGAATCAGATTGATTTCTTAGACTGGGTTGACGATCCATTGTGCATGCCATGTCATTAGAACCAATATAAAGAGAACTATTTAGAAAGAGAAAAGAAGAAAACAAAGTTAAAACAAAATAAGAAGAACAAAATTAAAATACGGGATAACAGAGTTCCACACTTTGCCGAGTACAAAACAAAACTGGATTACAACCCTGGAATAATCCAAAAAGACAAGAAAGAAAAATCAGAGCCCACTACCAAGACTCCCTCCGGGTAGGAAGGGGAGTAGCCATCCAATTGTTGATTTTTGCCCTAGGCCCCACACACTGTACATCTAACTTGCTGGACCCTTCTCCATCTTCTACCATGTTGACATCGGCGAACAGCCTTTCAAAGCCCTCATTCAGATCTCCATCTGGCCCAATCAGTGGTCCGAGAACTTTCGGGACCGACAACTTTCTGATACCTGCTCTGACAAATGATCTGGATAGGCGCGGAACTGGCTTGGGAAGAACCCAAACTCTTTTCTTCAACTTGCGGGCCTATCTCACATCCGCCGCTGTAGGCTTGAACCCCAACCCAAAGGTATCCATATTTTGGGGCAAAGAAACCGGCTGAACAATACCCTGAAGATCAGCCCCTAAACCTTTGCCTGGTACAAACCCGTTCTTCAACATCTCCGACGCTACCATGACAGTTGCAGCTGCTATTTTGGGAAGTGGGATGCTTTCACCCTCGGGAACTTTGTCCACTAAAATCGTATCGAAAACCTGGTAAACCCACGACCCCTTATCATCATCAGTCTCTATGAAGGGTACGATGGCATTACTTACGGCGCTTGCATTGTCTTCCCCATGTACTACGATCTCTTGCCTATCCCACTCGAATTTGACCATCTGATGTAGTGTAGAAGGCACTGCTTTGGCGGCGTGGATCCAGGGTCGCCCCAACAGAAGATTATATGACACTGCCACGTCTAACACTTGAAACTCCATGGTGAACTCGACTGGACCAATTGTTAATTCAAGTATGATGTCACCCACTGTGTCTGTACCACCACCATCAAACCCTCGAACATAGATGTTGTTCTTGTGAATCCTGTCACCATCGACCTTCAGTTTGTTCAATGTGGCCAAAGGACAGATATTGGCATTGGACCCATTATCAATTAGTACGCGAGTGTCTACCGAGTCTTCATACTTCACAGTCAAATAAAGGGCTATATTATGTTCTGTACCCTCCACGGGCAACTCATCGTCTGAAAAAGTGACCCTGTTGACCTTAAAAATCTTGTTTGCTATTTTCTCTATATGGTTCACAGAGATCTTATCCGTAACATGGGCTTCATTCAGAATTTTCATCAATACCCGGCGGTGCTCGTCTGAATGGATCAACAATGATAACAATGAGATCTATGTTGGGGTCTTCCTCAACTGCTCCACAATGAAGTAATCTTGCGCCTTCATTTTCTTTAAAAATTCTTCTGCCTCTTCCTCGATAACTGGATTCTTTTTCGCTACTGGATTGGCCCTTCTTAACTCTGCGGGAGCAAAATACCTTCCCGAATGAGTTAACCCCTGTGCCTCACATATTTCTTCCACAACCTCCTTCCCCCTATGCATTACCATTACTTGACTGTACCTCCACGACACAGCTTTCTCGCTGATTATCGGCAACTGCATTACTGGCTTGATAACAATTGGTCCTATGTATGCCCCCTTCACGGCTACTGGATTGCTTGATATCCCTTGCACCATTACTTTGACCGGCTCTGGATTCTTGGCAACATCAGACGAACTCTTCCCCATCACCACCACTAGCTTGCCTTCTTCCCTCTCCGATTGTACTACCGCCTCTCCACTGATCGACTTTTCTTTCGGACTGGCACGGATCATCATTACCGTTTGTGAGGGCTTATTGAGCTTCCCTTCTTCGTGCACTAGTTCGATCATGTGGGCTTCATGGTGTGCCGGCAACGGGTTCTGATTGATGTTAGGTGCCTCTGGCTCCTGGACCTCGATCCTATTTGTGTCAATAAGATCTTGTACGACAGTCTTCAACTTCCAACACTTCTCAGTATCATGCTCGGTAGCCCCCGAACAATATTTACAGCTTATCGAGTGCTCTAGATTTTTGGGAAGGGGATTTGGCAATTTGGTCTCCACAGGACTCAATAGGCCTAACTACCTCAATTTGTGGAACAAAGTAGTATAGGTTTATCCCAACGGAGTAAATGTTCTCTGCCTCTGCACCCTTTCATTCCTGAAAGTCTGATTCCCACGGAAACCTGGTCCCGAAGGATTCCTGTAGGCCCTTGGTGGTGGATATGTGTTTTGTGGAGGTGGATATGTATTTCCTGGAGGCGGATATGTGTTTTGTGGAGGTGGATATGTATTCTGGGGAGCCAGCGCACGCCATTGCGGGCGAGCCGGAGACTGGGTGTAAGTTTGGGCGTGATGGACAGAGAAATGTGGCTCTTGTGGTGGGTAGTAGGGCTGTGGAGGGCCGTATGGAATGTGTGGGTAATTTGAGTGATGGGGTCTAGGTTGGAAGTGAGGGGGGGACCTCTGGATCTGGACCAAGTACTTGCCTCGACTGTTGCGACATCTTCCCTTTTCTTCTTTCCGAGTGCACCTCACGTGCCGCTCTGGATGGCCTGAGTGGTTGCTTTAATCGCCGAATAGCTCAGGATTTTGTTGGACCTAAGTCCCTCTTCGATCATACCACCCATATTTACTACTTCGTTGAAAGATTTTCCAACTGACGTTACCAGGTGACCGAAGTAAGTTGGCTCCAGAGTCTGCAGAAAGTAGTCCACCATTTCCCCCTCTCTCATCGGAGGATCGACTCTTGCCACCTGCTCTCTCCAGCGGAATCTAAATTCTCGGAAGTTTTCCCCGGGCTTCTTCTCAAGTTTCAGCAATGTGAGATGGTCAGAGACGATCTCAAGGTTGTACTGGAAGTGACATACGAATGCTTGTGCTAGATCGTCCCAGGTGTACCACCTGCTCGGATCCTGTCTTGTATACCATTCCAGTGCAGACCCACTTAGGCTTTGACCAAAGTAAGCTATTAGCAGCTCATCTTTACCACCTGCTCCTCTCATCTTGCTGCAAAAACCTCGCAGATGTGCCATTGGATCCCCGTGCCCCTCGTATAGATCAAACTTTGGCATCTTGAACTCTGCCAGCAATTGAATGTCGGGGAATGAGCACAGATCTTTGTAGGCCACACTGACTTGGTTGCCTAACCCATGGATATTCCTGAAGGACTGCTCCAGGCTTTTAAACTTTCGAAGCACTTCGTCTTGCTCTGGGCTCTTAGCCGGCTTTTCAGTCTCTACCGGTATCTCGAAGTGAGTATTATAAGTATGAGGCTCGGGTGCTTTGAAGGTTGGTTCAGGGGATAATATTGGTTATCGTGAGACTGAAACAACGGCTCGCTGGATGATCTTTGCAGCGCGGCTGGTGGGGGTGTCACGAAAATAGGAGCATTTGGTGGAGGAGGGTTCTGATTGGGTTGTGAAGCTTGGGGATCATAGGCATTTCTTCCCTAATAGTATTGGTGACTGGGGAAGCTTGTCTAAGGGCCGGGGGGAAGGTATTCCGGCGTGTGTCCTGGTGGGAGAGTGGGAATAAAGGGAGGGTTAGGCACTTTTTGTACCCTAGCTAAAGCCAGCTGCATTTCTTTCATCTCCTGTCTCATCTTATCCATTTCCTCCTTCAACATTTGATTCTCCGTCCTTTTATCCTCGACACTTTGGTCTAAACTAGTCATGCTTTTTAGTACGGGCCCTTTGGATCTTGTTTGGTAATGGTAATCTGCCAGAACGTTCTAACAAACTAACTGGTTCGAAATCTTTGGAAGGGCAACAAACTTGTTAGCGTTAGAGTTTAACACATATTGCAATTTCACGTTGGGGAATGCAATGTTCCTAGGTAGTTTAACCATTTCTAACATGTCTTTGCTTCGACCGCATGCGTCATTCCGGCTTGCCTTGTTTAAGTGTTTCCGAAACTTTCTTTATCTCTCTTTTTATTTCTTTCTTTTCCTTTCTTTTATTTACTTTGCCCCTTTTTTGTTCTTTTTAGTGGTGGTCGAATCTTATGTGGATTGCCTACGTATCATGTCCCCACATGAATCAGACCGGACGTAGTTCTGCCCTATAAGTGCGAAAAGTAAAAAGATAATTTTTGAAATTTTTTGATTTTTCACTAATAAACATTCTATTACAAACCAGACGCTTTTTTGGTAAGGAAAATAACAGACTCGAAACCCAACCAAGTACGAACTCAATAACTACTGACAGACTCTGACGCGAAAGAAAGAAAGACACTAATAGACAACAGACTCTAGGAAAAGGAAAAATGTAGATTCAAACTATGAACACATTAAAGTTTCAAATTTGGGTGTCCGCGGGGCGTCATTCGGCCTCGCCGCGGGTTTAGGTGTAAGGTTCCTTTCCAGCTACTCCAATTCATACATGATTTGCTTCACAAATATTGTCACCGCTGAGAAGAAGCTAGTACGGGTCATGTTTTCACACTCCCGACATTTCCTGGTAATAGCACGAGCAACAGTCAGAATCTTGTTCCTGGTTTGGTCTTTTTCTAGGAGTAGGCGTTCTATCTGATCCCCTCTAGCCTTCAAAACCCAAGAATCATGCAGATGTTGTTTCCGTAATTGCTGCATTTCACCTTCCATCGAAGCCATCAGATCATAGCAGTGTTTACTCTCGGTTTTAAAAACCTTGGCTTGTTTAGCCGCCTTGCTCTCGAGGGTGGTCACCTTCCTTTTTAGACTGACAATGGTCTTTTCATAATCTTTCCTTGTCTACTGTAAGTACTGTGCGTGCTCTTTTGTTCTCTTTGCCCATTATGCCTGGAGTTGTGCTAAGGTATCCTCAGATTTCTTCAAATCATCCCAGCACTCACCGATTTCCTTTTCCAATCCTTTTACTAACCGCTCATCCGACCGACTCCTTTGTTGTTTGTCAGCATCTCTCCTCATTTGTCGGATTTGGTCTTTCAGTGCCTCATTTTCTTGGGCCAATTTGCTCTTTTCTCCCCGATCGGCATCAACTTGCAGACTATTTTCAAATTCCAGGTCTCTAATCTGTTGCCTTAGCTTGCCTATTTCTGCCCTGTAACTCTCTTCTTTAGCCAACCAATCCCACTGTTCTTGCGATGCCTGGACGAACTCCTGGAGATGGGGCCTCTTGGCCGGTCTCCCAAACTCGATTTCTTTCCTAAACCAAGCAAGGTATCCCGGCGAAACTTCACCTTTGGATTGATCACGTACACATGTATTGGCTGTTAAGTATTGACACTTGCTCCAAATTTGTCGGACTGCTGCTTCAAGAAACTGTCCGTTGGGCCCGATCTCGACTACTTGGCCACTAAGATCTTCACCTTTCGGAACTATTTGGCATCTACCCAACTGTCTCAAGACTCGATACGGGGCATAAAGCTGAATACTCCAGAGTCCCATCAAAAGGAAATGGGGTCCAGTGGCTGGCATATATATGATTTCATCCACAGGCAGTCATCCTAGTGTCCACTATATTTGGCTGGCGGTGAGGGTCCGAAAGAATGATGTCCACGCCGTAACTCCCTCGGGTAGACTGACCCCCTTGATTCTTGTGTAGAACTCTTCTATGCAAGTTTTCTTCGAGGAACCATAACTCAAGAGCTGGGAATGGTGGCAGAGATGCTCAGTCATCCATATTTGTAGCAACAAGTTACACCCCTCGAAAAAGTTCCCTCTGGCTTTGCAGGCTGTGAGAGCTCGGAAGATATCAGATACTATCATAGGCGCAATAGTGCTTTCATTTTGAATGAGCAAATTTTCATATCAATGTTTCCGTCTTTCCTTGGAAATACCAAAAGGCCCAAAAAGGTTATCATAAAAGCCACTCGTCTATGCTCGTCCCATTTCTGACGGTTACTTTTGCTGCATAACTTGTTACCCGGGTTGTTGAATCTTCCGACATGATCGTATCTGTCGTATATGAAGCGCGGATTACAAAAACCTGCGGCCAGATCTGGGTTATGGACCGTCCTGGGTATCTTTAATGAATCTAAAAACCGATGCACAGTGACAGCTCTTGGAGCAACCAGGTATTTTTGCCTCAACGGAACTTCAGCATTTCCGATGTACCCCGCTATTTCCTCCAAAGTCGGAGTGAGTACGAAATCGGAGAAGTGAAAAACATTGTGTGCCGGGTCCCAGCAGGTGACCAAAGCTCTTATGATATCCCCCCGTGGCTGGATTTCCAATAAACCCGTAAGACCTTTTAGATATTTCTTGACCTCATCTTGCCCTTCACCACCTAAATCATCCCACCATAGCCACAACTTGAAAGGGATTTTAGTCATTATTGAAAAAGGTTCATTTTGCATCGTGTTCATCCTGCACATTTATTAAGGTGATTAAGAAATAAAATTTATTTGAGTCAACAAATTGACTATTTTTAATTTTTCACAGATTAAAAGGAAGATCCGGTTCCGCACACGGCTTTTCAGCACTTCGGGAACGAAGATTTTAAAGCTGGGTGAGTTAACCGGTCAAAAATTCAAAAAATGACTATGAGTGACCGTTTATGCAAAGTCAGTCTTCCGGTGTCCCTTTTGGGAACATTCGGCTATTTTTACAAAAATGGCGTCACCCGACTTATTTATGACAAAAATTAAAATTTTGACATTTTTGTAAAGGGGAGGTTGGACCCGATGAGGGTTGCCTACATATCCCGCACCCTGTGAGAATCAAACCGGCGTAGTTCGGGTCGATAAAACAAACTTCTTTTTGAAAACTAGACTCTTTTCATTGGCAAATTAAACTTATATTTTTTCTTTTTTCTTTTTTTCCACTTTGTCAAAAAAAAATTCGGCAGAGTTTCGACCCTATTTGGACATTGGTTTTTTTCAAAAACAGGCGATTAACTCTTCTTAACCCTCATACTGCTATTCCTCAAAAAGTCGGTCAGCATGCAAGTCCGAAGCAAATAAATGCACAGGTAGCAAGTAAGATGCATCAGGATGGTCATTTCCATTTTTTGGTACACCTGTCCTAGACAGACCCAACCTCTGTATTGAGCCTCCAAAGTCAAATGCACGTGATGCAAACAAACGTTCCTACTAGGGATCCGACATGAAGCTGAGTTATTCTAGGTTCATAACCTGGGTATTTGTTCTAGACTGTGTACCCGAGCGGACAACTCGAGTCGAGGAGGGGGCTACGTACCGGGAACCAAAAGGCCATCCGGCTTAGTAGTTTGTCCGGCCTCTTTCTTATTTCAGGTATGACACTAACATAAAAGGGAGTCTCAACCGGCAAGCACATCCCCGGAGGTAAGAATAGAAGGGTTTCGGCACAGTTTATATACAGTTCAAATAATATCAAAGCGGTAAAAGCAGCATTTAGCACATTAGGCCCAAACATGTAACAAAATCAGATAAAGCCAAATATAACAATTTATCTAAGCTTGAATTCTGAACCCTGAACCAGAGATTCTGGGTTCGTTCCCCAGCAGAGTCGCCAGAGCTGTCACACCTCCTTTTTCACCCGCGCACGCAGGGACGCAGAGGAGTTTTTCCAATTAAAGGACAATCGAAACGGGATTTATTATTAAAGGATCAGAGTCGCCACTTGGGAGATTTGTGGTGTCCCAAGTCACCGATTTAATCCCGAATCGAGGAAAAGAATGACTCTGTATTACAGTCCGCGAACTAGAAATCCGGATAAGGAATTCTGTTAACCCGGGAGAAGTTATTAGGCATTCCCGAGTTCCGTGGTTCTAGAACGGTCGCTCAACTGTCACATTCGGCTTAATTATCTGATTTTTATACAATTATGAACCTATGTGCAAATTTTAACTTTTAACCGCTTTTATTATTATCATTATTATTTTAACAGAGAATTGCAACGTTGTGAAAACGTATCTTGAACCACGTCACATCAATGTACTCGTGGTTATTGACACATTTCGACTCCGTTGAGATTTGGATTTGGGTCACATAAATGTGCACCCGAGTTTAAGAAAGTAAATTATTAAAGGCGCGCCTAAAGCGACTAGCGTATTATCATTTTGGGGAAGGCCGTGAACTTTTGCTAAACGGCCCATCCCGAAGTCTAAGGAATTATAATATATACAATTATCGAGGGCCCCGCAGTTTGCAAGTTATTAGGCGAGGCACGCCTCGTTTATTTTTTAGGATATCCTAAAGTGACTATGGTTCTCTATTTACCTTTGTCTCTAAAGATAGAAAAAAGGCCTAATTAATTACAAGCGTGCAATGTTCCAGCTTTTGTTGTTCGAACCAACAACTTAATGATGACGCACCTCAACGACAATGCATACCTTCATTTTAATTGACATACATGAACTCCCAAAATTCCTAAACCAATTTATCATACCCATTAACTATTACGAACTATGGGTTTTAATGAACCGATTTAGTGTAAATGAACCTTTCTTTTCCTGACTTTTAACTGTTTTCAGTACTAATCTACCAACAACAATTCAGGTTTTGCTTACTATCGAATTCAGAAACTGTTATTCAACGAAGACATCCTAATACACTAGCATCATTAATGATAAAATTACTAGCGAGTAGGGTGAATATTACTAGATTAGCTCATGAATTGGAATCCTATTACAAGTTCATTACTCTTTTAACCTGGCATTAATCTAGACCCGCCTATTACTGATGACAATCGAGTTCCTCCCAACTGATTCTACAATCCCATTTCACGAACCTATTGAACTGACTACACTTCATGCCATTCCAAGGATTCAATTTAACAGTTCAATGTTATACAATGCTTAACAGATAACCCACCTTAAGAAACAGTTTTGATTATACACATAACTACCATCTATATAATAGGAAAACATCTAAACTAACATCAATTAAAATGCAGGCAGTCCTCAGTTGAACAATAAATGTGTTCGAACATTTCCTTTCAAACTTCAACAAGCTTACATCAATGTGGTTCAGGGTAGTGTACCTGGTATTAGAATACAAGAAGAAGAAGATCAGCAGAGTAGTATGTAACCCAGCAACAACAACAATAACCAGCAACAACCAGTAGAAATAAACCAGTAATAGATTTAAAAGAAACCAGCAGAATTCCAGCAATTCCAACAGCAACACAAACACCCAGTAACTGACCCCAAAACAGCTTGATAGTAACCAAATACCAATCAAAACACAAGCAGAAACACCCCCTAGAATTCAGTAATCAAGAGAAAACTCAAAAATGCAACTCCACAGTTAAGCTGAAGCTCTTTTTAGTCTCAATGGAATAGTACTAGTTGAACTAGGCTCACTCTAAAGACTCTTCTAGTTTTTCAGAATGTCCTCCTCTTAAGGTCTGCCCAAAAGAAAAGCCAGCCCCTAAACTGTCTTCCTCTCTTTTAACTCTCTCTTTTCTACCTTCCAGTTCTGACCCAGAAGAAGAACCAAGCCCAGACTAGACTAAAAGAAGATTAAGAGAAACTGATTTTTTTTGCTCCCAAAAACCAGCCCCTTTCTGGTCTTGAGTGACCCTATTTATCACCAAAACAGACCCCCTCAACTCTCAAAAGCACTTTAGGCAGAATTTTTAAACTAATTCTGCCCATCATCTCCTCTTTAATTCCACTAGTATATGTTTTGTTCTCTTTTTAATTCCCTTGTTCCCCACTACCCTTGTCTTTTCTTTATTTAAATTCAAATAGGTATGGGCACCTATTTCTTAACCAATTCCCTTTAAAGCCTTTCATACCATTATGTTTTGTTCCCCATTAGCACTAACAAATGCATTAGTTTAATGTTACTTAAGTGCTTTACTGACAACCCACTTAAACTAGCCATTTTTAAACTTTTCAATTCCCAAATTACCCTCTTAAAGCCCCTGAAATTACTATCCTACCCAACTCCTTTCACTCTGCATTGAACCTTTCAACTCTAACCTATTCAAACCTACCAACTAACTAAGCTGAATCCAACAAACTACAACAGCTATAACCAATTCAAATCAGTTAGTAATTCAAGATATTAAATCAAATGGCATTAAAATGAAGACTAAGGGTTCAGGGCAGCACATATTGAACTAACTATGTTGGGGAACCAATCATATTTAGCTCAGCAACAGATGAACTGAAATCAATTAGACGAGCATATGCCTTAGTCAGATTGGAATACAAAAGAGAAAATAGCCAGAAGAGCCTTAAGGGGATTGACAGATTCAGGATAACAAATGACCAATAAATTCAGTTCAATGAACTGAATATACCAACAGGCTCAGTTCTAAGTTCATATATACCAACGAGCTCATTTTAATACAAACTTTAGAACACAAACGAGGCAGGAGGGGAAACAGACAAGAATGAACCAAAAATTAGACTATTATCATGCTAATCTAACATTCAAGCATACCAGACTAATCGACGACACTTATTCAATCGATTACACAAATTATAACATATAACAATCGACAACAAACCGAAGAAATGATAAAATTGGACCAAATAAAAGGTCTGATGGAGAAGAAGAAAGAACAATGAACAAGACTGGATTATAACTAACTAAACACAATTAACCATAACAAAATAGAACAAGAAAGGAGAAAAAGGTACCTTAACAAAACAGAAACTAGATGAACCCAGGTCGAACCCTTGACTCGAACTTTTTGAGGTCGAACGGACCTTAATCGAGTGTTCGCAACTAAGAACACTTCGACTAAGGTCCATTGGACACCCAAATTCCTCTAATTCGGACCAACTCCAGCCTTTGGTTTTCTAGGGTTCTTGGGGTTTGATTTGGGGTTTGAACGGTTCCGGTCTGATTCGAACCAAACCAACGGTGGTTTGGTGACGAGGGAGGTCAGAGGGTACCTTGGTGTGAGTTTGGGACTGGTTGGGGTGGGTTTCAAGTTTTGCTCGAATCTTTGATTGAAGATTCGAGAAGCTACAGGCTGATTCGAGCAAAACGGGTAAGGGATTCGTGGAGAGGGTGGTTAGGTGCTCTAGGGGTGTTAGTTTCATGGTCATCGGCGTTGTTGCCACCGGATTTCAGGCGAAAGGGTTTCAGGGCGGCTAGGGTTTCGAGGGTCGTTTGGTTTGTCTCTGAAAGAGCCAATGAATAGGGGGTATGGCTTAGGGAGGGTGAGAGGTGAGAGGTTGGATTTATATACAGAGGGGGTGGTTTAATCCTGGCCGTTGGATCAAGGGTGATGGAGGGTTCAGATCAACTTGGGGAAGGGAAACGGGGTCGTTTGGTTCAGTGCTAGGGTTGTATTGGTTATTGGGATGGACGGGTCAGGTTGTGAGGGGGATTTGTGACCGTGTGATCAACGAAGATCAACGGCTTTGGTGGAGATGATTTAAACGGCATCGTTTGGTTGGTGTTGGAGATGGACTGAATCGTTCGATCTAATGAGATCAACGGTTCAGATTGTCACGACCAACACGTCGTCGTTTGGGGTGGACTGGGTTTCAGGTGAGCATTGGGTTGGTAAGGGGTTATTTTGGGCCTGATTTCCCTTTTAATAACCAGCCCATCCGATTTTAACTCTTCTTCTCTTGTTCCTTCTTTTCTTTTATTTTCTTTTTGATTTCTAATTACCAAAACTCAAAGTTAACTTTAAAGAATACTAATTAACCCTTAATAATAATTATTACCCAAAATTAAATACAAAGAAAATCACACAATTTGGACATTAAATGCTAAAAATGCAAAGTACATATTTTTGTGACTTTTCCGTTTTGTAAAACAAACTTGATTGTTTAATTAAGTCCTAAATTGTAAAATTAAATCCTAAATGCACATGCAACACATATTTTTGTATTTTTCTTAATTAAAGTAGAAATAAACATGCACAGACAAAATACAAATAAATCACAAACAACACAAAACTATTTTATTTTGAATTTTTAGGAGTAGTTCTCATAGGGCAAAAATCACGTGCTCACACACTCCTTGAACCGATGTAATATTACCCGCAACTTATCCAGGTACCTTTGCATTTGTTCTTCTCTGACCTTGAATTTCCCATTAACTTGGTTCACCACGAGGAGGGAGTAGCACTTAGCTTCGATCATCTCCACCCCCAAGCTTTTGGATAGTTCGAGACCTGCAATCATGGACTCATATTCGGCCTTTATGTTAGCTAATTTCACAATCCTAATGGATTGTTAACTGCATTGCCTGTTAGTGGATTCAATACGATGCCGAGTCTGGACCCTTTTGCATTCGGGCACCATCCGTAAATAGGGTCTAGATCCCCAAAGATGTCCCCAAGTTCACCAACAACTCTCTTTCGATCTCAGGTATCAAGTCCGGCGTAAAGTCGGCCATGAAGTTTGCCAAAATTTGAGATTTAATGGTGTTCCGAGGTCGATATTCAATATCATACCCACTGATCTCTACAGCCTATTTGGCCAATCATCCCGATAGCTTGGTTTTATGCTTTATATTTTTCAATGGGTAAGTAGTCACAACATATATATGATGACACTAAAAATATGGTTTTAGCTTCCTGGAGGCTCTTAGCAAAGCGATCGCCTTTTCTAGGTGAGGGTACCTAGTTTCGGCCTCACCTAGAGTCTGGCTAACATAGTAAATTGGAAATTGTGTATCTTGCTCTTCCTGGATCAGGACTCCACTTAACGTTATCTCTGATACCACCAAGTATAGGTATAATTGTTCGTCTAACTTCGGCATGTGAAGCAGTGATGGGTTCGATAGATATTGCTTGAGTTCCTCCAAGGTCCGTTGGCACTCCTTGGTCCATGAGAAGTTATTCTTCTTCTTCTTCTTTTTCAGTAGTTGGAAGAATCAGTGGCTTGTCTTTGTATACGCCGAGGACCTCGAGATGAATTTTCCCAGGGCTGCTATACGCCTAGTTAATCTTTGTACGGCCTTTACGTTGTCCACAACCGTGATATCCTCGATGGCTTTGATCTTGTCGGGGTTGAACTCGATTCCTCGATTGTATACCATGAATCTGAGGAATTTACCTAATCCAACTCGAAACGCACATTTCTCCATGTTCAGCTTCATATCATACTTCTTTAATATGCTGAAAGTTTCCTGCAAATGTTTTAAATGGTCCTCTGCTCACAGGGACTTAACCAAGATATCGTCAATGTAAACCTCCATTGATTTTCCTATTTATTCCTCGAACATCCGGTTTACTAGGCGTTGATAAGTGGCATCAGTGTTTTTTAATCCAAATGGCATCACATTATAACAGTATATGACGTACTTAGTGGTGAAGGAGGTTTTTTCTTGATAATCTAGGTTCATCCGTATTTGGTTGTACCCGAAGTAGGCGTCGAGAAAACTTAGGATCTCATGGCCGGCTGTGGCATCGATCATGCGATCGATGTTGGGCAAAGGGAAAGAGTCCTTGGGACATACCTTATTCAAATCCTTATAGTCTACACACATTCTTAATTTATTCCCTTTTTATGGACTACTAATACATTTTCTAACCAATTCGGGTATTTAACCTTCCGAATGGACCATATTTTAAGGAGTTTAGATACCTCGTCCTTGATGAAAACATGTTTGACCTCGAACTGGGGTCTCCTCTTCTACTTGTCTGAGTGGCTTTTCGGATCCAGGCTTAGCTTGAGAGTGTTTATCTCTAGCGGGATCCATTTCATATCAAGATGGGACCAAGCGAAACAATCTATGTTAGTTATAAGAAATTTAATGAGTTTTTTTCCTAAGCTTGGGACTTCACCCAGTGCCTAGGTATTCCTTCCGATCGGGTAGATGCTCGATTAATATGACCTGTTCCAGCTCTTCGACCATCAAACTAGTGGCGTTGGAATCGTCGGGGACTATAAAAGATCTGGGAACCCCATAATTATCGTCTTCATCAATCCCCTGTTTCTCCAGTTGGGTCGTGGAGGGTGTCGATAACTGCTATTTAGACTTTTTCTTTGTGACCGAACTTGGTTCCTTTGATATTGCAAGTGCGGATATCGGGATCGCCTCTTTGACCACAAACTATTCTCCGTAGGTTGTTTTAATACCTTCTTGTATTGGGAATTTTAACACCTAGTGAAGAGTCGAGGGCACTGCCCTCATGTTGTGGATCCATGGCCTCCCGAACAGAGCGTTGTACCTCATGTCTCTTTAGATCGCATAAAACTTGGCCTCCTGGATGGTCTCAGAAGCATTCACTGGTAATGTTATCTCCCCTTTAGTGGTTTCATATGCCATGTTGAATCCGTTAAGAACTCCGACTACAGGCACGATTTGATCTTGTAGACCGAGCAGCTCCATGACTCTCGATCAGATGATGTTGGCCAAGCTACCTGGATCAATTAACATACTCTTAAATCGAGATTTATTTATGAGCATAGATATTACCAGTGCATCGTTGTGCGGCTGCACGATCCCTTCTGTGTCCTCGTCGTTGAAAGATAAGGTTCCTTCTGGTATGTAATCTCAAGTCCGTTTTTCCCTTATGATGGATACTTTGGTGCGCTTCAACATCGGACCTTGAGGGACATCGACCCCACCGATGATCATGTTAATGACGTATGTTCTTCTTGTTTGGTCTGTTTTCTAGAATCCCTATTTCTGAAATGGTTCTTGCCTCGGTCGCTCAGGAATTTTCGAAGGTGCCCGTTGTTGAATAACCGGGCTACTTTCTCTCTCAACTGTCGGCAATTCTCTATTCTGTGGCCGTGAGTGCCATGATATTTGCATATATCGTTAGGATCCCTTTGGGTTGGATCATATTATAGAGGTCGAGGCCATTTGGTGTCCTTGATGCGTCCGATTGCTGATACGATGGTGGAAGCATCAACGTTAAAGTTGTATTTCGATAACCTCGGTGCTTCTTTAGGCCCAATAGGCCTGTCGAAATCGTTCTTTCTCATAAGTCCTCGGTTGCTCTGACCTTGATCATTTCTCCTTTCATTCCGCATAAAATCCGCCTGGACCCACTATTTCTCCGTTCTCCATTGTACGGCTGATACCGATCCCTGTTTGATCTTGGTTCATGGCTGATGTCTCTCTAGCTCTGTTAATGGTTCTGATGGGGTATACGGACCCAGAAGGGGCCCCAAGTTGATCATCTTCGACTCTCATTTTTGAATGATACCAATTACTCATGTCAGCCTAAGTAACAGCCGGGTGTTCTATCAAATTTTGTTTCAGTTGATGTGAAGCCACTGAGCTTCTAACATTGATTCCTTGGTGAAAGCTTGAATGACCCATTCATCAGCAACCGGTGGTAGATCCATCCGCTCTATTTGAAATCGGGAAACGAATTCTCTGAGCATCTCATTATCCTCTGTTTCACTTTGAAAAGGTCTAACTTCCTAGTCTTGACCTTGATAGCCCTGGCGTGTGCTTTCACGAAAGAATTTGCAAGCACAGCAAATGAGTCAATAGAATTAGAAGGTAAGTTGTGATATTATATCATAACTCCCTTTGACAGGGTCTATTCAAACTTCTTCAACAAGACAGACTCGATCTCATCATCCTCCAAGTCGTTCCCTATGATGGCACATGTGTAGGAGGTGACATGCTCGTTATGGTCGGTCGTTCCGTTGTATTTAGGAATCTCGGGCATGCGGAACTTCTTAGGGATCGGCTTTGGAGCCGCGCTCGGAGAAATGGTTTTTGCACGAACTTCTTGGAATCCAGGTCTTTTAGTATAGGCGGTGCTCCCGGGATTTTGTCGACCCTGGAATTATAGGTTTTCACCTTCCTGTCATTTGCTTCGATTTTCTCCCCCACCCCCATTCTATCTGTTTCGTTAGTTCTTCAAGCATTTTCATGATATCAGGGTTGGTTCCTAATTCATTTTCATTTGACCTCTCGGCGACCGGTTCATCTGTGTGGGTGACTTCCCGGATAGATCGGGTTCAGTTCTGCTCGGTGTACGACTTTGGTTCTGTAACTGAGCTATCGTCGCCTGTTGAGCCTGTAACATTTTGAAGATCATCCATAAATTGATCCGTCTCCTCCATTGTTTTGTGTATTTTGATCTGCCGATCGTGCTTCACCACGAACGCTATTCTCGGGGTCGGTAGGCAGATGTGCATCGATAGCCACTTGCAAATTAGCATCAAACGGGTCCGCGATTGGAATTCTGACGGGATCAACGGGTGGTACTTCGTCACCGGGCGCTATGTTGTTATTTTCATCGTGATGACCAGATTCGTTGTCAATATGTAGGGGTGCTGATTGAGAGTTTGACATTTTTAGCCTGAAATTAGAGACACTTCAAAGAACAAGTGTAAAGTAGTTTGTGTTATGGAGATTTGTATCAAATAACCATTATTATCCTTAATCCCACGGTGGGCACCAATCTGTTTACTCTCAAAATCGGATAACATAATTGAATTTGTAAGTGATTTTAAAGATACGTGGATTAACTTGACAAAAAGTGATAAATCAAATTGCAATTGAAATAAACAATGATAAAGTAAATTCAAACCACACGAATTGAACTGTCACAGTCTTGGGAGATTAGCCACCCTCGTACTGGATGCACTTCAATCGGTATCAAGACACAGTTGAATAATAGCTTAAAGAAAAAAATAATCTATTGCTTTGGAATGCGCGTTACAATGTGCTTAGCAAGTAATCAGAATCCCTTTATATAGTAGGGGGTCCTATATTAGGTACAACTCTGTAAAAGGTAAAAATCCCCTAATTAACTAATTGCCGATCTCACGTCGACATATGCCGAGATCTCCGCCATGATATTTCGTCGATCACGGATACCATGGCCTTCTGTTGCCCGAGCTTGACTATCTGACAATGTTCTTCGGAGTTGGTCAAGGCCAAGAACGATCCCGAATCACGACCTTAATATCCTCAAGGGTAGGCGTTATGGTCCGGACTCAGAATTGACGAGATCCCTACCTCGATCTAGGCCCCCTGTTACCATATCTCGAGCTTGTCTTATCATGTCAGAGACCAAACTGTACTACGAGACCGATTTTACCCGTATACATAGATGTTTTAAAAAGAAATCGTGATCAACGAAGAAACTGCATTACAGTAATATTACTAGATAAATTAAGCCAAATGAATAATATAGTACACTTTTTTATCAATCCAATCACTCCTAACATTAATTTTATGCTCTTCTTAAACTTAAATTTGTCAACAATCACCTGATAAATATTTTTTCATCCTTAATCAGATATTTTGAATTTAAAGTGTAATATAAGAATGAAAGAATATTAACAACGAGCTTTTACGCTCCTAAGTAGAATGCAAATTCGAATCAAGGCAGCCAGAGGTTAGGAAACAAACAATTGTATAATTAAGACCATAATTAATGATGTTGTGTTTACACCCTTCTTATAAATCCCATAAATATTTACCATTGGATTCTCTTTTAGCCAAAGGGTTAAACACGACATCATCGTAAATTTTCTTTGGCAGAATCATGCCCATTAATTAGGGCAGGCATTATTCTCACGGAGCTCAGCTTTTACCTGACGGGCGTTGCACGTGTAAGACCAAGAGAAAGGACGACCAATACAATGCAGGTTTAACGACGTTAGTAATGAAAAGTAACGGCAACGATCATTACCTCTGACACAGTGCTTTCTAAAGTGAATATTGTAACTGTCATCATTGAATATAGTTACTGTTAAAGAAATTCATCAAATGACCCTCAACAAAGTAGAGTCGCAGTAACACATGTTCTTATTTCTTCTTGCTTTTCGGCATGTGAATTATTCAGACTTTTAATGCAGAAAATTTATGGAAGGAGCTTACGGATCAGATTGTTTTGTTTATATAATATAGCTATATTTCAATTAAAGATCGAGTCAAAAGACGGTCTGATATGAAGATGATGTTATTTTTTATCAATGCACCTCCTATGCTCATAATGTACATGTAAACAATAACAAGAACAATTACGTCTTAGTCCCAAATAAGATTGGATCGGTAATGTGAATCCTCACTTCTTTCTTTAAATTGAACTCATATCAATATCACGTCATAACATCTTCCCCTCATAATACATGCAAAGTCATGTTAATAATGACAATTAGGAAGAAAAACATATATTAGGTTTGTTGTCGTATAAGTGATCACTCCTACAAATGAAAACTTGGGTTTGGAAATGAACGGAAGTTTGAAGTATTAATTAGATGGTAAATTGGAGTAGTTATTTAAATATGATACAAGAATTGAATCAAGTGAATTTTTCATTCTCTATTTTTTTTTCCGTATTGAAATAAAATGCTGATTACGCAAAGACTTCCTCCCTTAAAACATATGATTAAAAAAAAGTCGAAAAAACTAGAGATTTTCAAATGCAATTTGAATGTGTTTTCTGTTTGACCAAAAAGTTATCGAAACCTTTATGATTAAATCAATAGAAATAATGAAGGGGTAAATCTTAGTTAAACATAACAAATTTTAGATCTACGAACTAATCAGAAAATAGCGCATAAGATGAGATAGAAGCAATCAATCTTATTGATATTTCTTATTCGTCTTCCATTAATCAGTGGTGGAGACCATTTTACATATTCTCTTGGAGATTGCTTTGTTCTTCCTTCTACTACGAAGGTTACAATGGAGAGGAAAGAAAGGGAGAGAGAGAGAGAAACTGCCCCCCTCTTTACCGAAGGTTTTTCCCATATATATATAGCTATGGAATCTTTTCTATGTACTTGGTTTGATGTTCTTTCATACTACGTCCACTCTTGCCGTCCCCTGAACATTGTTTTTTTGACTTGACAAGTATTGTGAGTACGGGATTTGGAATAAACCATGTCGTCTTTTGCTGCCTCGCCGTTTGGACGAGATGTCAGTTGGATCAACTGTAGCGGTCAGATTTTGACCAATACAGTTAGTCGCTCCGTCTACCGGGGTCATCCTCCATCGGGCCTGGCGGACGGACTATGATTCTTACATATCTGAGAGAAATCTGACTACCTACCCCTTGGGTTTGCTCCTTAGGTTTAAGTGAGGTAACGACGCCCTTTCTGTATCCTTGGACCGTTGCGGTTGTTTCGGAATTGAAACGTCGTTTGGATTGAAACGTTGTTCGTGGTTACCACCATTATGATGCACGTTCCCAAGGAATTGAAACGTTTCATGCCCTATCAGATTCGATTGGCGACTTTTGGGTTTCGTGCTTGGGGGATTTATGTCTTTTATAAATAGAAGGAGCACTTCTTTACCCTTTACTTCAAAGATCTTTGCGAATATTCTTTCCTCCTGATACTTCGAATTTTTGATTTTCTTCGGTTAGTCGAAAACCTTCATATTTCCTTTCCTCTATCCATTTGCTTCACCAAATTGACACAAATGCTGGTGGTTCTTCTTGCGTTGACCTCCCTGTCACAATCCCGGGGCCGGAGAGTGATGTTCTGGCCACCGGAGGAGCAGAAGTGGTAGAGGATGAGAAGGTCTCATCGGTAGCCAAGATCTTGCCTCCCCCTAGGAAAGCATGGACTGACTTCCACAGTCCCATCGGGGAGGAGCTGGAACCTATTCACTCTGTTGTAAAAGAGGAGAAGATGGCAGAATTGAAAGCTAGGTGGGGAATTCCTCACTACATCGAAATACTGCCGGCGGTAGGGGATGACATAGTCCATTTTGACCGCCCAGGGTACTGCGTGTTATACACCTACCCTTTTTTATTGGATACACATTTTCTCTCCCTCTCCTGGTGGTAGATTTCTACCGCTTTTACGAGGTATGCCCCGCTCAACTTTTGTCGTACCTATATAAACTGTTCCTTATGTTGCTTAAGTTTGCGGAGCTCGCCGGTCGTGAGATCACTTTGGGGCACATGCTCAATATCTTCGCCCCTTAACTCATTTGCAGCATGATGATTCACATGCACCATCGAGGGTCGAAGAGTCTGGTGGTGAAGATGGACGACAGGGCTAACCGTCGCTTCGATGAGAATTACTTCTATGTGCAGACCGAGCACCTTGTGGCGGATCTTACGGTGTTCATTGAGAAGTGTAACTTTGCGCGTAAGTTTTTATACTTTTAGTCGGAGAGATGCCCGACCCCTTTCCATTGTACTAACCCCTTTTATGTTTCTGCAGCTGTGAAACTACCCGCTCCTCCTATCGAAGGTATCCGCGAGTGGGTGAGTGCCATCCTTCCTTATACGGCAGGGTTCCGTACATGGTCAAACTTTTATGAAAAATATGGACGCAAGCCCCTTACAGGTGAGATGTCATTTCCGTTAGATATTCTTTTCCTTCTCTTTTTACTCGGTTTCTTATGTGTTATTCATCGATGTCAAGGAGATTGCGGAGAGCGAGAGCTCCTCTATTAGCTTTTCGCCAGCCTACATCGTCTGCTCGCCCTGCTATTTCTACTACCTGACCTTCGTCGATGGCTGGTTCAGTTGAGTCTACGGCTGCGGTCATACCTATGGAGGTCATCTCTCAAATTGAGGCTCCGACCCATGCTGCTCATCCGATGGGTGGATCTTCCCATACTGAGGAAGGAAATGGGTCATCCAAGAGGTGGTGAGTGGAGTTCGAGACAACACCCCGGCTGTAATAAATATGGATGAAGACTGTCCTTTGACGGGATCTGGGGCGGTGGTTGATACCATTCCGCCTGCTGAGACGGATCTGGCCGTTGTATCTACCTCGTCGACAGAGATTCCTACCACTGTCATTGATCAACAACCTACCGCAATGGGAAGTCGAATTTCTAAGGCCGATATTGTTCTTGTTTCGGACGAGCCTTCGCCCTCAATACCTAGTTATGTTTTCTCTTCGGCTGCTGAAATGGGAAAGGGCGTCGTGTTCGATGACTACGAATCCGAGTCGGACCTCGATCCCGATGATATTAGGATATTTGAAGAGTGTCTTACCCACTCGGTGGTTCATGCGAGAGGCTCGTCCCGTATTTTTGAGTTCCCCTCGGATATTAATCTATTGGGGGACACGGGGGATCTGGTGCCATAGTTTGACCTTTTGTGTTCCGCTGCCGAGAACGAGGCTCTTCGAAACATTCCTTATATCAACTTGATGCATGAAGTGGCTGCTATGGTCCTGAGGGTACGTTCCGCCTTTCTTTCATGTTTTTCTTATGTTTCTGGTCGACACGGTCTTGACCCATCTTTTCATTTTTCAAACATACATGTTGGAGATTGAGAGCGCTCGTAGGGCTGACATTCAGACTAAAATTTTCCTGAAGGCGTTGGAGAAATATCGGTGCAATCGCAATAAGTGTCGTGAGATGCATGAGCGGCTGAAGGAGAATCCTGGTGCTCGATCTCTTGGCGAGGAATTGGAGAAGAGGGACCAGCAATTGGTGGAGGCCATTCAGAGAAATAGCATGCTCAAGGAGCAACTTGGTGCGAAGGACGAAGAGCTTGAGTTAGACAAAGGGGTTGCCGCAGAGTGTGATTATCTTCAGGGGAAGCAGAGGTCAATGCAGTCTGAGATGGATCAGAACCTTATCCGGGTTGAGGCGATGAGCACAGAGTGGATGGGAAAATTGGCTGAGTTGGAGAGAAAGGTTGCCAGGTTGGAGAGCATCGAGAGTGCCTGGTCTTCGGCTTCGGCAAGGGCGGCGGCCTTGGAGAGTGCTATCTGTGTCCTCCAATCCGAGCAGGAATCGGAGAGGGCGACGACCACGCTAATGGAGGCGAGGCTTGAGGAATGCATCGACCTAGGGGGATCGGTTAGCCGCTCTGGAGGCCAAAAATGAGCAATTGTTAGCTCAAATCGGGTCTTCCTCTGTCGTTGTTCCCTGCCGTTTGCACGAGCTTTGGTTCCATGTGTCACACCTCCTTTTTCTCCCCCGCCCCCGCAAAGGGGCGCGGAAGGGAGTTTTTTCCAATTAAAGGACAATCGAAACGAGATTTATTTATTTATTTCAGAGTCGCCACTTGGGAGATTTATGGTGTCCCAAGTCACCGGTTGAATCCCGAATCGAGGAAAATATTGACTTTGTTTAACAGTCTGCGCACCAGAAATCCGGATAAGGAATTCTGTTAACCCGGGAGAAGGTGTTAGGCATTCCCGAGTTCCGTGGTTCTACCACGGTCGCTCAACTGTCATATTCGGCTTGATTATCTGATATAATACATGTGGAACATATGTGCGAATTTTAACTTTTAACCGCTTTTATCATTATTATTATTTTTATCGAGAATTGCAACATCGTGAAAATATATCTCGAACCACGTCACATCAATGTACCCGTGGTTATCGACATATTTCGACTTTGTTGAGATTTGGATTTAGGTCACATAAATGTGCACCCGAGTTTAAGAAAATAAATTGTTAAAGGCGCGCCTAAAGCGACTAGCGTATCATTATTTTGGGTGAGGCCGTGAAATTTGTTAAACGACCGATCCCGAAGTCTATACAATTATTAACCATTTATTGAGGGCCCCGCAACTTGTGCATTTTATTAGGTGAGGCTCATCTCATTTATTTTAAAAGGATAATCCTTAAAGTGCCTACATTTTTTCTATTAAATTTGTCTCTACAAAATGAAAGAGAAAAGGTCCTAATTGCTTAGAGTTGTTATAGTCGGGTTCCGAACGCAATTTGTTAAATCAGAATGTAAGCAAAATATGGACAACCCGTTGGTCAACGTGAACCCAGGCCCAACGTGTATGGCACAAAACTGGACTTGGGTCATCTCATTCACATGTTACTACCTAGTTACATTATACTAGGCATGCTCACAGTTTGTCAAATTAAAAAAAAAAACTTGGCAATCTAATTTTAATCCTAAACCATCTACATGCTGAAATTAACCAATAGTATCTAGCTAAACAATATTCCTACAAGTTCCGAAAAGGTTTATTCGTTTAATGAGCTAACTGTTGAATGTTTAAGAATAGTCTAAATCAGCTAACATGCTTTTTGAGACATGATAATCATCCAACAATAACGAACTAACTGAACAGAGTTACTACACCATTTATTTATTTTTTATTAATACATAGACAATTCGTCCACTAAGCTACTGTTAGATGTTCCATTATATATATTAAACAACTACATGATTCTGATATTAGGAAGCTAAATAGTGTACATATACAAATAAAATTTAGAATATAACTAAGATAAATTCAGAACTTCAACTCTTCATTTCATATTCATGCTTCATGTTTCAGTTTACAGTAACCAGCGTGTCAGTTGTGTACCTGATATTGGAAGCAAAAGAAAAGGAAGATCAGCAGGAATGCAGTAGCATACAACAACAGCAACACTCAGCAACCAGTAACAACCAGCAACGAGAAACCAGTGACAGATTTTAAAATCAAGATAAAAATCCAGCAAACCAGTGAAGTAGTAGCAAATAACCAACCAAACTCAAGGAACAAACCACATGAAAATCCAAAAATACCAACAATAATCAATGAGCAAAAACAAAGTGGACCTTTTTTTTAATTGTGAAAGACCAGTTAATGTTTAACCCTTAATTCTCTCTTAATGTTCAGAAATTTTTTTCTTTTAAACTCTCTTCAAATTCGAATCCTCAAAAATCTTTCAATATTTCTGAATTCTTCACCTAATTTTCAGCTAATTCCCCTTCTCCTAATTATGTCCAAGTCTGCTCTATTTATGCCTCATAACAGACTCCTTAATCAATTAAACAAATAATAAAACCATCCCCTTTCTCTTACAAAACTCACTACTACATAAAAAATGCAATTATTATTTTATTTAATCAACTTTCTTGAGCCCCGAAATCCTACTATGTCTTGTTCCCCATTATTGATTAAACAAAATGCATTATTCCCCACTACCACATGTCTTGTCCCCCACTATATTATTTTAATACCTTATTTTAATATTATTAGCTTAATGGACAGAGCACTCAAAATAAATAATTGTTCAGATTTTCAATTCCAAAAATACCCCTCTGAAATTACTGAAATTACCATTCTACCCCTGAAACTACTGCAATTTACCATTCTACCCCCATCAGCTATAACCAATTCACCTAATCAATTCTAACCAAAATACAGCAGCTATAACCAATTCCTAATCAAATTCAATCAACAAATTCAAACTAAATGATGAACAACAAAGAAACAACTGGAATTATTTTGACTGAACAATATTTTTTTAACAACAAACCTACTTTCAGATTCAACAACAATAACAAACAAGTATATTCAAATCATTGAGCTCAAATTCAAATTAAACTTAAACAAAACAAATAAACAGACTCAAATCACTAAACTCAATAATCAATTGATCTTTAAATTAAATCCAACAACATTACAACAAAGATGAATGATTCAAACTAAATCAAAAAATTAAAAATCAAAACATAAACTCACATTAAATCACTGGATTAAAAACGAACTTCAAACAAAAAATGAACACAAATTAAATCTAAATTAAATAACAAAGATGAATGATTCAAACGATTAAACTAACACCCTTCTATATTAAAACTAAACAAAAACAAATGAATGAAAACAAACCGAAGAAATAATCAAGAAATGAAAAACAACGAACAAGAAAGGAATCAAACATATACTGATTTCAAATCTGAGAATATCAAACAAAATACGGACAGAAATGAAACTTAAACCAACTAACCGAAAATGAACAATGACGAACTCGAACCAAGACTGCCAACGACCTAATGGATCTCGACTTCAATGAAAACCCACATTCTCTTTAACCTTGACGAACTCAGACTGGACCTCGACGAGGCAGTCATAGTGAAGAAAAAGAAGACGAAGAAGAAGCAACAGCAACAGTAGCAGCGCTGCTTGTCGCGGACGGGGAAGTTGATGGTTTTTCCGGCGACTTGGGGTGAGCTCGACGAAGGCAACAACAATGGTGGCTTGGGTGGTGTTCATGGATGAGCTGGGACGAAGAAGAAGGAGCAGCAACGCAGCAGCCATGCTGCTCGTTAATGGCGGATGGGGGAGGGCAGCAACAATGGTGGTTTGGACGTGAAGACGATGGTGGTTTTAGGGTCGTCGAGCAGCAACAGCGTTTGGTAACTCGTGTTGCTGGACGAAGCAGAAGCAGAAGAAGCAATGTAGCGGGACAACGAAGAAGAAGAAGGCGCAACAGCCATGGGAGGTCGACGGAGCTCGACGAAGAGGGGTGTTGTTCGTCGATGAAGACGAAGCTTGGGCAGCAGCTGGTCGTGAGGAGGAGGTGACGAGGAAGAAGAAGGCGCGACAGCCATGGGAGCTTGGGATGCGGGGAAGGAGCAAGAAGAAGAAGAGAGGGGGGGCGAGTAGCTTTAGGTTTTTTTTCTTTTTTAGGTTTTTTTTTTCAAATGTCCAAATGGAAGAAAGGGTGGGGGTGTTTGCTTGGGATTATGGGGTGGACTGGGTCGGGTCGACCCGGTGGGGTTATTTGGTTTGGGCCATGGTTGATTTAAATTAGAAGGTGGCCCAATCCGATTTTTTTCCTCTTTTATTGCTTCTTTTTTCTTCTTTTATTTTTTTCTTAAACTAAAACTAAATTCTAAAAATCCTAAATGATCATATATAACTAAATTAATTTATAAAAGTGCAAATTAACTCTCAAATAACAATTAACACACAATTAAATAGCAATTACGATAAAATCACGCAATTTAGACATTAAATGCTAAAACTGCAACGTACAATATTTTTATAATTTTTTGTTCTTGTAAAAACAAACTTAATTGATCCTAATTGTAGAATCGAATCCTAAATGCAAATGCGACATATTTTTGTATTTTTATTAATTTAACAAATAAACATGCACGGACAAATACAAATAATTATCCAAAAATGCCACAAAAATTCTCAAAATTGCACATAAAGGAAAATTATTTTATTTTGAATTTTTTGGAGTAAATCTCACATAGGGCAAAAAGCACGTGCTTACAGCTGCCCCTCTTTGTCCGAAGACACGAAGAGTTTTCGTGCAAAGATAAAGTGAGCAATTTTTGCCCATCCGAGTACTCCGTGTGAAGCATTTTTGAAAAAGACGTAACCGAACCTTTGCTTCAAAGGTTTCCTACATATCCCTGGCTAGAAGGGAATCAGGTTAATGTAGTTCGGGATGTTTTGGTAGCTGGGACTACCATGGAACTGCAATTTTGCCGTTACTGTTGCTGCATGTTGTTGCTACTGCTTTTCGATCTCCTTATTGCACCGTGCCAAAAGAAAACAAGAAGCTAGACTTAAACTAGGAATTAAAAAAATCTTATATATCTACGACTTGTTCTTGTTGCCTTGCTTACTTGTCGAGTTGTGTTTCCTCCGGTGCTTTTTCTTCCGAAAATTGCTGGGGATGACACTGGCCTTTTGCTTTTACAAGTGTCACATTTTGTTCGGTCTGCTGGGGACACTGCTTCCTACGTTGGAGCTTGTTATGCTGGGGAATTTTGTTGTAACCCTCCTCATTACTGACTTATGATTTGATCTTGAAATGTATTCCTCTATTCTGCAGTCGGGGACGCTCCTGACTCTAACTTGACTTTTGAAAGATGACACAACCTCCATCCTCCAAGCGGGGTCCTGACTTTTTCAACTTAAAAATATAACAACCTCCGTTCTACAGGCGAGCTCCTCACTTCAACAACAACTTAACAATAATTCAGCCTCCATTCTGTAGGCGGGCTCCTGACTTCTTCAACAACTTTGAAAAATAAATCATTTGGCAATGATTTATGAAAATATATATTTTGGCAATGTTTATACAAGCAGGACCGCTCGGGTCGAAATAAATTAAATGTCCTTTTGAGGAAAGATTAAATTCAATATCCTATTCGAGGGCGGATAGACCCATCATATCCTATTCGAGGGCGGACTAACCCATCATATCCTATTTGAGGGCGGTTGGACCCAAAATATCCTATTCGAGGGCGGACGAACCCAAAATATCCTTATTCGAGGGCGGATGAACCCAAAATATGCTATTCGATGGCGGATGATCCCAAAATATCCTATTCGATGGCGGACAAACCGAAAATATCCTATTCGATGGCGGATGAACCCAAAATATCCTATTCGAGGGCGGATGAACCCAAAATATCCTATTCGAGGGCGGATGAACCCAAAATATCCTATCCGAGGGCGGATGAACCCAAAATATCCTATTCGAGGGCGGATGAACCCAAAATATCCTATTCGAGGGCGGATGAACCCAAAATATCCTATTCAAGGGCGGATGAACCCAAAATATCCTATTCGAGGGCGGATGAACCCAAAATATCCTATTCGAGGGCGGATGAACCCAAAATATCCTATTCGAGGGCGGATGAACCCAAAATATCCTATTCGAGGGCGGATGAACCCAAAATATCCTATTCGAGGGCGGATGAACCCAAAATATCCTATTCGAGGGCGGATGAACCCAAAATATCCTATTCGAGGGCGGATGAACCCAAAATATCCTATTCGAGGGCGGATGATCCCAAAATATCCTATTCGAGGGCGGATGAACCCAAAATATCCTATTCGAGGGCGGATGAACCCAAAATATCCTATTCGAGGGCGGATGAACCCAAAATATCCTATTCGAGGGCGGATGAACCCAAAATATCCTATTCGAGGGCAGATGAACCCAAAAATATTCTATTCGAAGGCGGATAGACCCATCTTCAAAACTTGAAATTGTCTTACCTCCGACTGTTTTTCTTAAAATCGTGTTGTCTTGCTATCTCTTAAAAATTGAATTGATTTCCTCGTTCCTTCGAGAAAATTTTCGACAATGGCAGAAAATTTTCTGCCCCAGTTTTGGTGCTTTTCCTTGTGGCATGTTTTTTTCGCCATTAATAAGATTTCATTTTCCTGCTTCAAATCAAAGAAAATTTGTTAGTTTTAAAACATGGTGAGTGCTCATGTCACTCCTGCTGGGGATGGTTTTTCCTTTTCTCCCTTCCCCGCTCTGTGTTTCATTACGCTATCAAAACTTGCTGGGGATTATTTTGCTGGGGATGAATTTTCCTTTTCTTTGCTGGGGATGAATTTTCCTTTTCTTCCTTCCCCACTCTGTGTTGTCCGACCCTCTTGGAACTTGGTCGAAAATCTGTCGGGGATGCTCCTGCATCTCGATGATCTGCTGGGGGCCCTCTTGGAATTAGGTCCACAATTTCCTCAACTGTTGTTTTCCTGTTTTCTCCAACTTCCCCAGGAAATTTGGTCCTCTTGGGATCTAGACCCATTCATCATTTGGTCTTGCGACCAACTTCTTTTCGCTTTATCGCCTTATCTTTGGCCTATCCTATTCGCATTTTGCTTTGCATCATTTTGGCAACTGGTAGTAAGCTCTGAAAATTCTTTTCAAAAACAAACTGCTGGGGAGGTAAAGTCTTTAAACCAAGAAATGAGAAAGTGATGATCTCAAAAATAGAAAAGAAGAAGTCTTTCAGAACAAATGCTGGGGAAAAGGAAAGAAAAGAACTTATCTGAGTGATATAACCGATCCCAATGATCATGTCGTGCATTCCGAATTAATCAACCCAGTCTATTTGTATCAATCAACCCTTTGGACGACATCATGTTGCTAGGGATAAACAGACACTCAACTCTTTGCCAAATGCGGATCCTTTCCGCCAATCTTGTCTTGTCGCCTTATAGTGCCCTTCGAGGGGTTTTCACTAATAAGACTCTCTCGTTTCTCTCAACTCCCATCGTCTTATGGTGCCTGTGAAAGTTTTCACCGATAAGACTCTCTCATTTTATTTCTCTCATCTTTCGTCGCCTTATGGTGCCTGTGAAGGTTTTCACCGATAAGACTTTCTCATTTTATTTTATTTTTCAGCTGGGGATTGGAGTGCTGCCGATATGACTCTCTCTGCTGGGGATTCTTTCGGCTATCAATTCATTTCTAGTTTATGATCCTCTTCTCTGCTGGGGATCAGAGTGTTATTCCCGACTTCCATTTGCAATGACTTGGCACTTCTCAGATACTGATCGGGAGGTCTTTTTTGGACATCAATATGGGTTTTTGTGTATGGTTAAAAGAAAAGGGGTAACAAGAGGTTCAAAATAATTTTGATGGGTAAAACATTACAACTCTTGGAATCAACTTTCTTTCCCAAAATTATAAACACAAACTTCTGCCCCAGTTTTTTCTTACTTGGGGATTTTTGTTTTTTGTTACACTATGACTGAGCCGTGAGGCGCCTACGTATCCTTCTTTGAGGAATCAGGTCAAACGTAGTTTCCAATTCCTTTGTTTTTTTTTCTTGTGACTTTTCTTTTGTCTTTATTATCATTATTTTTTTTCTTTTTCTTTCATTTTCATTACTGATTCCAAAAAGAGGGATATGAAAGAATAAATAAGGCTCAAAAGGGGAAGCAAATGATAAAGTGTTTGGGTAGAAGAAAGAATTGTCTATGTCACTTCATTCTCCGATAAATGCTAAGTACAAACAAACAACAATTACAATTACAAGAAATCATACATAATATCTCTTAACTGCGTCAGAATTGATAGCCATGTCGATGCATTTCCCTTCGATTTCTGTTAAACGTAAAGCGCCATTGGGCTTGCTTTGTTCAGATTGCGATAATCAACACACACCCTGATTTTTCCATCTTGTTTGGATCTGGCACCACATTAGCCAACCAATCAGGATATGGAGCGACCCGAATAACCTTAGCATTCAGCTATTTGGTTACTTCTTCCTTAATCTTCACACTCATGTCGGTTTTGAACTTCCTCAATTTTGCTTGACGGGAGGAAATGTCGGGTCAGTGGGCAATTTGTGAACCACTAGATTGGTGCTTAAACCCGGCATATCTTCGTATGACCATGCAAAATGTCTTTGAATTCAATAAGTGTTTTGATTTGTTCTTCCCTGATGTTTGGTTCAATGTGGACGCTTGTCTTAGCTTCCCTGATATCATCCGCATCCCCTAGATTGACGGCTTCCGTGTCATTTGAGTTGGGCTTGGTTTTTTTTTTCAAATTGGCTCAACTCTCTGTTAATTTCTTCGAAGGCTTCATCCTCATCGTATTCCGACTTATCATCACAATCTTGTACTATAAGTTCGAAATCAGATTGATTTTTTTTAGACTAGGTTGAAGATCCGTCGTGCATGCCATGTCATTAGAACCAGTATAAAGAGAACTGTTCAGAAGAGAAAAAGAAGAAGAAAAATTAAAACAAAATAAGGAATGAAGAAAAAAACTTTCACTTTATTAAAATACGGGATAGCAAGGTTTCACACTTTGGCGAGCACAAAAAGAAATCTTGATTACAACCCTAGAATAATCTAGACAACAAGAAAGAAAATCAGAGCCCACTACCAAGACTCCCTTAGGATAGGAAGAGGAGTGGATATTCAATTGTTGATTTTTGCTTTCAGCCCCACAAACTGCACATCTGCCCCACTGGACCTTTTTCCCAACACCATAACTGGCTTGTCATCTACATTTTCCAACTATACCACCGCTTTTCCACTGGTCGACTTTTCTTTTGAACTGGCACGAATCATCATCACTGTTTGTGAGGGTTTCTTTAGCTCCCTTCCTTCGTGCACTAACTCGATCATGTGGGTTTCATGGTGTGCCGGCAATGAGTTCTGATTGATGTTGGGTGCCTCTGGTGTCTGAACCTCAATCTCGTTGGTGTCAATAAGATTTTGCACTGCATGTTTCAACTTCCAACACTTCTCGGTATCATGTCCGGGAGCCCCCGAACAATACTCACAGCTTACCGAATGACAATTTGCCAAGTCCGGATAGGTGTTTTGTGGAGGTGGGTAAATATTTTGTGGAGGTGTATATGTGTTTTGGGGAGCCGGCGCGCGCCATTGCGGGCGAGCCGGAGGCTGAGTGTATGTCTGGGCTTGGTGTACGGAGAAGTGTGGTTCTTGTGGCGGGTAGTAGGGTTGTGGAGGGTAATTTGGAGTGTGAGGGTAGTTTGGGTGATGGGGTCTGGATTGGTAGCGAGGGGAAGGACCTATCGATCTGGACCAGTTGCCTGCCTCTATTGTCGCGACCTCTTCTCTCTTTTTCTTTCCAAGAGCACCTCCTGTGCCGCTCTGAATGGCCTGAGTCGTTGCCTTGATTGCCGAATAACTCAGGATCTTATTGGACTTAAGTCCCTCTTCTATCATAACTCCCATTTTCACTACTTCATTGAAGGATTTGCCAACTGACGTCACCAAGTGACCAAAGTACGTTGGCTCTAGAGTTTGCAGAAAATAGTCCACCATTTCGTTTTCCCTCATTGGAGGATCAACTTTGGCTGCATGTTCTCTCCACCGGAACCCAAATTCCCGTAAGTTCTCCCCGGGCTTCTTCTCAAACTTTAGCAATGTGAGACAGTCAGGGACTATCTCAAGGTTGTACTGGAAGTGACCTGCGAAAGCCTGTGCTAGATCGTCCCAGGTGTACCACCTGCTCGGATCTTGTCTTGTATACCATTCCAGTGCTGACCCACTTAAGCTTTGGCCAAAGTAAGCTATCAGCAACTCGTCTTTGCCACCAGCTCCTCTCATCTTGCTACAAAAACCTCGTATATGTGCCACAGGATCGCCATGCCCTTCGTATAAATCGAACTTGGGCATCTTGAACCCTGCCGGCAATTGGACGTCAGGGAAAGGGCATAGATCCTTGTAGGCCACGCTGACCTGGTAGCCTAACCCGTGCATGTTCCTGAAGGATTGCTCCAGGCTTTTGACATTTCGAATCACCTCCTCATGTTCTGTGTTCTTAACCGGTTTCTCAGCTTCCTCCGGGATCCCAAATTGGGGTGTATATGTGTATGGTTCAGGAGCTTTAAAAGTGGGTTCAGGAGGAAAATATTGGGTGTCGTGAACTTGGAACAGTGGTTCACTAGACGATCTTTGTAATGTGGCTGGGGGAGGTGCCACAAAGACAAGAACATTTGGTGGTGGAGGGTTCTGATTGGGTGGCGGAGCTTGGGGATTATATGCATCTCTCCCCTGATAGTAGTGATAGCTTGGGAAGCTTATTGAAGGGCCGGGGGAAGGGTATTCCGGCGTGTGTCCCGGTGGGGGAGTAGGAGTGACGAGTGGTTCGGGCCCCTTTTGCACCTTAGCCATGGCTAGCTGCATTTCATTCATTTCCAATCTCATTTTTTCTATATTGGCCATCGCCTCCTTCAGCATCTGATGTGCCGTCCTTTCCGACTCAACACTATTTTCTGAGCCAGTCATGCTTTCTGGTATAGGCCCTTTTGATCTTGTTTGATAATGGTATGATGCCAGTACGCTTTAACAACTAACTGTTTGGAATTGGACAAACAACAAACCTGTTAGCGTTAGAGTTTTAACAGATATTACAATTGCATGTTGGGGGATGCAATGTTAACCATTTCTAACATGTTTTTGCTCCTACTGCATGCATCCTCCCGGCTTGTTTTATTTGTGCCTTTTTCAAGTGTTTCGGAAACCCTCCATTCCCTCTTTTTTTCTTTTTTCTTTTTCTCTATCTCTCTTTTTTTCTTTTCTTTTATTCACTCTCTTTTTTTCTTTTTTAGCGGTGGTCGAACCTTATGTAGATTGCCTACGTATCATGTCCCCACATGAATCAGACCTTGCGTAGTTCGGACCAATAAAAGATAAATAATAATAAAACATTTTTTGGAATTTTCAATTTTCATAATAAAACAAACTTGATTGCAAAAGTTTAAAAACTGACCATACTAACAGACTTTGACAAATGACAACAAACGGTCTCGAAAATCAAATAACCCGCATACTCTAATCAAAGAATTACAAACTCAAAAACAAACAGCCGGATTCCTTCCCCTATATGCCAATTTTAATCAAATGGTTGTTTTTCAGACGTGGACCCTTCTCAATTTCATATGAATTTTAAGGCGGGGAAGGATTATTTTACGACCTTTCACAAACTTGTTTGCTCTTTTACGAAAATAGCCCTTCGACAACTGAAAGATACTCTAAGGCTATCTCGGCAAGAACGGTTTAAGACATCACCGAAGCCGGACCGGCTTATTTTAACTAAAAACCAAACGGTATTCACTTGACCACTGACTATTTTCTTGTTTTTCAAATAATAAAAGACCTGGTATTGCAAACACGACCTTTCAGCACTTCGGAGACGAAGATTTTAAGGATGTGCGGGATAACTGGTCACAACCCAAAAGAATGACCAAAGATGGTCGTTTATGCAAAGTTAGGCTTCTGACGTCCCTTTTGGGGAAACTTGGCTATATTTGACATGAGCGGCATTACCCGACTTATTTATGACAAAAATTTGACATTTTTTTGGCTATTTTTGCAAAGGAGAGGTTGGACATCACCCGACTTATTTATGACAAAAATTAAAATTTTGATATGTTTTTTTTGGCTATTTTAGCAAAAGGGGAGGTTGGATCCGATTAGGGCTGCCTACGTATCTCACATCTGGTGAGAATCAAACCAGCGTAGTTCGCCACATATAAACTAAACTTTGTAAACAATACTCCTTTCTTTTCCGATAAAAAAAATTCAAAATTTCGGCAGGGTTTTGACACTACTTGGACATTGGTTTTATTTTTTATAAAAAAATAAGTAGTTATCTCCCTACACTGCTATATTTTTTTTTCCTCTTTTTTTAACAATTTTTAAAAAATTCCTGATTTCAGAAACCGGTCAGCATGCGAATTCGAAGCAAATAAATGTGCAAAACAAACAGGATGCAGCAGGATGGTCTTTTTCATTTTAGGTTGCTTGTCCTAGACGGACCCAACCCCTGTGTTGAGTCCCCTAAGTCAAATGCAACATGATGTAAATAAGCGTTCCTACTAGGGATCCGGTCATGAGGTTTTGTTATACTAGGTTTATCCTGGGTGTTTGTTCTAGACCTGGCTTACCCGAGCGGACAACTCGAGCCGAGGATGGGAACTGCGTACCGGTAACCAAAAGATCATCCGATTTTGCAATTCCTCCGAATCCTCGTTCTATTTTGGGATAGGACACTAACAGAAAGAAGCCACGACCAGCGTGCACTCCTCAAGAGAGAGAAAAGAGGGATTTCGTAGCAGTTTATATATACAGTTCAGACAATATCAAAGCGGTAAGAGTAACATTTTGCACATTTAGACTAAAACATGTAATAAAATCAGATAATAAATGAATCCAAATAATAACAATTATTCTAAGCTCAAATTCTTGAACCCTGAACCAATGGTTCTGGGTTCGGTCCCCAGCAGAGTCGCCAGAGCTGTCATACCTCCTTTTTCGCCCGTGCCCCCGCAAAGGGGCGCGGAAGGGAGTTTTTTCCAATTAAAGGACAATCGAAACGGGATTTATTTATTTATTTTAGAGTCACCACTTGGAAGATTTATGGTGTCCTAAGCCACCGGTTGAATCCCGAATCGAGGAAAATATTGACTCCGTTTAACAGTCTGCGTACCAGAAATCCGGATTAGGAATTCTGTTAACCCGGGAGAAGGTGTTAGGCATTCCCGAGTTCCGTGGTTCTAGCACGGTCGCTCAACTATCATATTCGGCTTGATTATCTGATATAATACATGTTGAATATATGTGCAAATTTTAACTTTTAACCGCTTTTATCATTATTATTATTTTTTATCGAGAATTGCAACATCGTGAAAATATATCTCGAACCACGTCACATCAATGTACCCGTGGTTATCGACATATTTCGACTCTGTTGAGATTTGGATTTGGGTCACATAAATGTGCACCCGAGTTTAAGAAAATAAATTGTTAAAGGCGCGCCTAAAGCGACTAGCGTATCATTATTTTGGGTGAGGCCGTGAAATTTGCTAAACGACCCGATCCCGAAGTCTATACAATTATTAATCATTTATTGAGGGCCCCGCAACTTGTGCGTTTTATTAGGTGAGGCTCATCTCATTTATTTTAAAAGAATAATCCTTAAAGTGCATACATTTTTTTCTATTAAATTTGTCTCTACAAAATGAAATAGAAAAGGTCCTAATTTATTTACATGCTTAGAGTTGTTATAGTCGGGTTCCGAACGCAATTTGTTAAATCAGAATGTAAGCAAAATATGGACAGCCCGTTGGCCAACGTGGACCCAGGACCAACGTGTATGGCACAAAACTGGACCTGCGCTATCTCATTCACATGTTACTACCTAGTTACATTATACTAGGCATGCTCACAGTTTGTCAAATTAAAAAAAAAACTTGGCAATCTACTTTTAATCCTAAACCATCTACATGCTGAAATTAACCAATAGTATCTAGCTAAACAATATTCCTACAAGTTCCGAAACGGTTTATTCGTTTAATGAGCTAACTGTTGAATGTTTAAGAATAGTCTAAATCAGCTAACATGCTTTTTGAGACATGATAATCATCCAACAATAACGAACTAACTGGACAGAGTTACTACATCGCTTATTTATTTTTTTAGTAATACATAGACAATTCGTCTACTAAACTACTGTCAGATGTTCCATTATATATATTAAACAACTACATGATTCTGATATTAGGAAGCTAAATAATGTACATATACAAATAAAATTCAGAATATAACTAAGATAAATTCAGAACTTCAACTCTTCATTTCATATTCATGATTCATGTTTCAGTTTACAGTAACCAGCGTGTCAGTTGTGTACCTGATATTGGAAGCAAAAGAAAAGGAAGATCAGCAGGAATGCAGTAGCATACAACAACAACAACACCCAGCAACCAGTAACAACCAGCAACGAGAAACCAGTGACAGATTTTAAAATCAAGATAAAAATCCAGCAAACCAGTGAAGTAGTAGCAAATAACCAACCAAACTTAAGGAACAAACCACATGACAATCCAGTAACACCAACAATAATCAACGGGCAAAAACAAAGTGAACCCTTTTTTTTTGTTGTGAAAGACCAGTTAATGTTTAACCCTTAATTCTCTCTTAATGTTCAGAAAATTCTTTCTTTTAAACTCTCTTCAAATTCGAATCCTCAAAAATCTTTCAATATTTCCGAATTCTTCTCCTAATTTTTAGCTAATTCCCCTTCTCCTAATTATGTCCAAGTCTGCTCTATTTATGCCTCATAACAGACCCCTTAATCAATTAAACAATAATAAAATCATCCCCTTTCTCTTACCAAACCCACTACTACATAAAAAATATAATTATTATTTTATTTAATCAACTTTCTTGAGCCCCGTAATCCTACTATGTCTTGTTCCCCATTATTGATTAAACAAAATGCATTATTCCCCACTACCACATGTCTTGTCCCCCACTATATTATTTTAATACCTTATTTTAATATTATTAGCTTAATGGACAGAGCACTCAAAATAAATAATTGTTCAGATTTTCAATTCCAAAAATACCCCTCTGAAATTACTGAAATTACCATTCTACCCCTGAAACTACTGCAATTTACCATTCTACCCCCATCAGCTATAACCAATTCACCTAATCAATTCTAACCAAAATATAGCAGCTATAACCAATTCCTAATCAAATTCAATCAACAAATTCAAACTAAATGATGAACAACAAAGAAACAACTGGAATTATTTTGACTGAACAATATTTTTTTAACAACAAACCTACTTTCAGATTCAACAACAATAACAAACAAGTATATTCAAATCATTGAGCTCAAATTCAAATTAAACTTAAACAAAACTAATAAACAGATTCAAATCACTAAACTCAATAATCAATTGATCTTCAAATTAAATCCAACAACATTACAACAAAGATGAATGATTCAAACTAAATCAAAAAATTAAAAACCAAAACATAAACTCACATTAAATCACTGGATTAAAAATGAACTTCAAACAAAAACTGAACACGAATTAAATCTAAATTAAACAACAAAGATGAATGATTCAAACGATTAAACTAACACCCTTCTATATTAAAACTAAACAAAAACAAATGAATGAAAACAAACCGAAGAAATAATCAAGAAATGAAAAACAACGAACAAGAAAGGAATCAAACATATACTGATTTCAAATTTGAGAATATCAAACAAAATACGGACAGAAATGAAACTTAAACCAACTAACCGAAAATGAACAACGACGAACTCGAACCAAGACTGCCAACGACCTAATGGATCTCGACTTCAATGAAAACCCACATTCTCTTTAACCTTAACGAACTCAGACTGGACCTCGACGAGGCAGTCATAGTGAAGAAAAAGAAGACGAAGAAGAAGCAACAGCAACAGCAGCAGCGCTGCTTGTCGCGGACGGGGAAGTTGATGGTTTTTCCGGCGACTTGGGGTGAGCTCGATGAAGGCAGCAGCAATGGTGGCTTGGGTGGTGTTCATGGATGAGCTGGGACGAAGAAGAAGGAGCAGCAACGCAGCAGCCATGCTGCTCGTTAATGGCGGACGGGGGAGGGCAGTAGCAATGGTGGTTTGGACGTGAAGATGATGGTGGTTTTAGGGTCGTCGAGCAGCAGCAGCGTTTGGTGACTCACGTTGCTGGACGAAGCAGAAGAAGAAGAAGCAACGTAGCGGGACGACGAAGAAGAAGAAGGTGCAGCTGCCATGGGACATCGACGGAGCTCGACGAAGAGGGGTGTTGTTCGTCGATGAAGACGAAGCTTGGGCAGCAGCTGGTCGTGAGGAGGAGATGACGAGGAAGAAGAAGGCGCGACAGCCATGGGAGCTTGGGACGCGGGGAAGGAGCAAGAAGAAGAAGAGAGGGGGGGCGGGTAGCTTTAGTTTTTTTTTCTTTTTTAGTTTTTTTTTTCTTTCAAATGTCCAAATGGAAGAAAGGGTGGGGGTGTTTGCTTGGGATTATGGTACGGACTGGGTCGGGTCAACCCGGTGGGGTTATTTGGTTTGGGCCATGGTTGATTTAAATTAGAAGGTGGCCCAATCCGATTTTCTTCCTCTTTTATTTTTTTCTTAAACTAAAACTAAATTCTAAAAATCCTAAATTATCATATAGAACTAAATTAATTTATAAAAGTGCAAATAACTCTCAAATAACAATTAACACACAATTAAATAACAATTACGATAAAATCACGCAATTTGGACATTAAATGCTAAAAATGTAACGTACAATATTTTTATGATTTATTGTCCTTGTAAAAACAAACTTAATTGCTCCTAATTGTAGAATCGAATCCTAAATGCAAATGCGACATATTTTTGTATTTTTATTAATTTAACAAATAAACATGCACGGACAAATACAAATAATTATCCAAAAATGCCACGAAAATTCTCAAAATTGCACACAAAGGAAAATTGTTTTATTTTGAATTTTTGGGAGTAATTCTCACATAGGGCAAAAATCACATGCTTACACCATGCTCAAGCCCAGCGATATATATATATAAGAGTTTGTGGGAGGCGGGCAATGTTTCTGAGGATGCATATGAAGAAGCACGGGCGAAGGCGCGAGAGGCTCGTGTTAATTGTGGATATGACTCCGCAACACCGGAAGTTGATGAGGGCGCGGGTAATGAGGGAAGAATTCCTGGAGACGGTGGTGAAGAGGGTTGCGATGATGACGCCGAGTGAAAGAATTGCTATTTTTGTCTGTTTTCTGTCTCTTTTTTTGTTTGTTGTCGTTGTTTTACTCTCTTTTTTAGACTGTTGGTTCAAGCCGTATATAATCTGCGACTGTTTGCACAGTGACTTTGTATAAAGAGGATTTTTTCATTATTATATGCCCTCTGTACCTTTTCTCTGTTTTACTTTTCATGACTTCGGTGCGAAGTAGATTCCTGCATGACGAATTCCCTACTCTTTGGGAATTTAGTGCCATTCGAATTGAATGGGATTTTGATGACGACTTTCGTTGGCGATACGGTGTTTTCGAATGTGTCGAGATGCTGTCTCTTCATAGTCCGTATGGTATTTGGATTTTTTTGTTTTATAACGACCTTAGCCATAGGGATATTACTTTCGGGCTTATATCGAAGTATTATCCCGTCGTGAGTCCTAGTCTTTCTTTTCCCTTTTCTATTTTCTGATGGACCTTGGCCTTAGGAATATTTCGAATTTTCTCTTCGGTGATGGCTTTTGGCCTCAAGGGCGTGATTCCGAACATTTGTCGAAGTATTACCCTATCGTTGTTCGATTAAGATCGAACTTCTCTTTTTGGCGAAGGTCTTTGGCTTTTAGGGTGTTATTTTGAACTTTCGCCAAAATATTAACCCGTCATTGTTCGATTGAGGTCGAACTCTTCTTTTTGGCGAAGGCCCTTGGCCTTTAGGGTGTTATTTTTGACTTTCATCGAAATATTAACCTGTTGTTGTTCGATCGAGGTCGAACCCTTCTTTGTGGTGAAGGCCCTTAGCCTTTAGGGTGTTATTTCGAACTTTCGACGAAATATTAACCCGTCATTGTTCGATCGAGGTCAAACTCTTCTTTGTGGCGAAGGCCCTTGGCCTTTGGGGTGTTATTTTGAACTTTTGTTGAAATATTAACCCGCCATTGTTCGATCGAGGTCGAACTCTTTTTTGGCGAAGGCCCTTGGCTTTTAGGGTGTAATTTTGAACTTTTGTCGAAATATTAACCTGTCGTTGTTCGATCGAGGTCGAACTCTTCTTTGTGGCGAAGGCCCTTGGCCTTTAGGGTGTTATTTGGAACTTTTGTCGAAATATTAACCCGTCATTGTTCGATCGATGTCGAACTCTTTTTTGGCGAAGGCCCTTGGCCTTTAGGGTGTTATTTCGAACTTTCGTCAAAATATTAACCTGTCACTGTTCGATCGAGGTCGAACTCTTCTTTGTGGCGAAGGCCCTTGGCCTTTAGGGTGTTATTTTGAACTTTTATCAAAATATTAACCCGTCGCCAGTCCCAATTTTCAGGAGAATCGGGTATCCTCTAGGGGAGTCTAAGTTCTGCTCGACCTCTGCGCTTCCCGGGTGTGTCCCAGTTCACTTGATTTTGTTTTCATGAGGATGTAATGTCGGAGAGTATGGAAGGTTGATGTTTTGCTCACGTTCGTTTCGTGCATACATTGGAGTTTCCTTGTCTTATCCTTTCACTTTCTGGTCTGGAGATGTCATTGGTGAGCGGGACGATGAATTATACTTTGAACTTGGGGATGTCTCCCTCGTCGACTCGGTCCCTAGGTTCCCGGGGAAACCCTATTGGGACAACTCCTAGGTGAGGAAGGGAGACTACAGCTTAAGGGGCATTATTTTCTAGAAGTTGGATTGTCAGGGGACGATATTTCGGTTGTTTTGTAGTAGTTTCCCACTCTCATGTTGAGATGCTTCTTTGTTCACTCGCCTGCGTGGTGCTCGTGTTCCTGTTTGAGCAAAGAGCAGAAGGTGAGTCAAAATGATATTTTCCTTACCCCGATCCGATGAGTCGGCGAATGAGGGAGGATTCATGACGTTGCTCGTTTTGCCTGGTGTTTCAATGGTTGATGGGCCGATGATTTCTAAATTCAGTGGACGTATTCAGCTCTCTTTCTCCTTCTATGTTGTGCTTTTGCCCTACGTGGGTTGGGCTTTGCCTTAGCGCTCTTTTCGGTGGGTCATCATGTTTTCGGTTTTTGATCTGGAAGAGACTAGGAAATTTCACTAAGAAATCCCCACAGACGGCACCAAATTGTTTGACCAAAAAGTTATCGAAACCTTTCTGATTAAATCAATAGAAACAATGAAGGGTAAATCTTAATTAAACATAATAAATTCCAGATCTACGAACTAATCAGAAAATAGCTAGAGATAGAAGCAATCAATCTTATTGATATTTCTCATTTCGTCTTCCATTAATTAGTGGTGGAGACCATTTTATATTTTCTCTTGGAGATTGCTTTATTCTTCCTTCTACTATGAAGGTTACAGTGGAGAGTAAAGAAAGGGAGAGAGAGGAACCGCCGCCCCTTTACCGAAGGCTTTTTCCATATATATAGCTATGGAATCTTTTCTATTTACTTGGTTTGATGCTCTTTCATATTATGTCCGCCCTTGTCGTCCCCTCAACGTTGTTTTTTGACTTGAGGGATATTATGATTACGGGATTTGAAATAAACTATGTCGTCTTTTGCTGCCTTGCCGTTTGAACGGGATGTCGGTTAGATTAACCGCAGCGGTCAGATTTTGACCAATACATTTTCCAAAGTTCTGACTAGATACCCGAATTATTAACGCCCTGTCTCTGCATGAGTGAATGTGAATACATATCATTGAAACAGTGAAAATAGATAACAAGAAATGCTCCAATTACTTGCAACTTCAAATGCATTAATTATTGAATATTATATACTGAAGTGATTGTGTCAAATATATGTAGTCTTCATCCTACTCCCTAACTTTTTCTAACTTCTATTAAGTTCTAATCCTGTTTCTTTGTCAAATGCTTAGGCAAAATCTTGTCTTCTTCTACAATAATTATATATATGAATATAAATACAAGACTGCGAAAATCATAAACTTGAAAATGTTTAATCCTTGGAAATAGAGCTCTCATACCAATATTGACTAACCATTGTTACACATAAAACACCATTTGACCACTGTCAGTTCAGGAGTATATTCGTTTTGTTTAATTTACTTTAATTGTTTAAGTTCGATGGGTAGAAAGAAACAGAAAAAGGATGATTACTTTAAAGTGTTTATGGAAATAATTTTATAATATAAGTAGTACTACAATATCAAAAGCATAGAATCTTTGTCCAGTTGAAGAACAAAGAAACATTATCGTGGATGAGACTCCAAGTTGGCAGTGGATTCTCTGACTAAAAATAAATAAATAATTATTTAATTGATAACACATTTTTCATTGGATTCCACTAATCTATTCTCCTTTCCTTTTTGGTTCTGAATTATGTTAAGAAGAAAATGCAAGCATTTTTAATTTTTTTTTAAAAAGAAGAGCCCCCACTTTCTGAATAAATTGAAGCAAGCTAAGTGATGAAGAATTCACATGGGAGATGAGTCAGATCTCCTCCGTAGTTCAAATTAAAGAAGGACCAATCCAGGAGCTGATATACGTACGTACATTGTTCTTCTAATAATAATTATTTTACTGCCAATAAATTAAAGCGTTAAGTAAAATTTCTAAAAAAGAAGGAACTTTTTAAGGAATAAGTGCCCATTAATTAGGGTGAACGTGGAATAAAGTTAGTTGAGTATGCTCCAAAAAAACTAACGGACTTGGCTTTAATCATCTTTTTCCTCAAGAAAGAAGAAAGGGAAAAAGAGGCAAAAAAAGGAAGAACTTTTATGACCTAATTGACTTATAAATTATAATTCATCTTTATTCTCACGGCTCAACGGCTAAAGATGCCATGCGCAATGCATAAGAATATAGTATTAACTATTATATATGTAATTTAGGAATAATCTGTAAATTTGATGGACTTTGGATATTACACGAATAATACCATAAAAAATACTACAAGTAATATTTTAGGAATTTCCATGTCAACAGATAAAAAATGTCTTCTGAGGTTTAATTTGAAAATTTTGAATTCAGCTATCGTATTTTACCTTAGATATAAATACGATTTAGTTTTTTCATTATGGAATTTTATTCAAATATAGCTAAATTAAATGAACACCGGTGTTGGTTTATTAAATTTCTCGATATAATTAACTTTTGCATCTAATTATAGAAATTCCAAATTACTCCATAAATCGGAGGCTCGCAAAGTTCTGTTTGATTAGCTGGACAGCAACAAAAATTAGAAAAGAAATACAAGCTCATATTGTTGCCACGCTCTCTTCATCAATTTCCTATCATCCCTTTGGGCGGGTTTATCAAGTATGGTGTTCAAAGTACTTGTTAGTCGTTCTTCCACCAGTCTTCTTATTATCGGTGGTGCCTCTCATGTTGCAGATGTGGAGGCTTCCCTCTCGTGCGAAGCAGTCACGCTTTCGTGCGGGGGAGGTGAAGTGTTTCCCCCGGGTGTGGTGTTTGATGTTTCATTTTCGTTATCCTCGCTGCTATCTTCATTGATGGTGTCTAGGAGGTTGGTTGTGACGCCTACCATGGTTTTTTGCCTTGCATCTTCCCTGCCATTGTTGGTTTGTACCAAGCTCGGGAGAAGTGATTATCCCTTTCAGGAGTCTAGATGAAACTATAATCTTACCTAAAGAAATCCCCACAGACGGTGCCAAATTGTTTGACCCAAAAGATTTTGAAATCTTATTGATTAAATCAATTTAAGAAGATGAAGAGGTAAATCTCAGCCAAGTATAATAAACTCTAGAATGAAAGATACAAGTGATGAATATGTGATGACCTCTTCACTTGTTTTTAAATGAAATTCTACGTTTCGAGACTTTAAAAACCTCTTTTAGCATCACCTCGATTTGCGTGCGCAGTCCGGGCGCGTAGCCGGAAAGCTTATATGTGAAAATCTGTGAAAAATGATAAGTTTTGACTATAAAATAAATTAATTCGACTTCCGTCAACATTTTGGGTAAACGGACCAGAACCCAAAAATATGGGATTTAGGAGTATGCCCGGAATCGAATTCCGAGGCCCCAAGCCCGAGAAATGAATTTTTTTAATAAAATTATTTTCTGAAATTGTTTAAATGATTTGAAATTGAATTTTGATTAGAACATGTTGGTATCGGGCTCGTATTTTTGGTTCCGGCGCCCGATACATGTCTTATATGTGATTTAAGATAATCCTGTGAAATTTGGTAAGAAACGGAATCCGTTTGACGTGATTCGGACCTTAAATGCAAAATTTAATGTTTTAAGAAGTTTTGAAATAATTCATAGATTTTGAGGTTTAATTCGATGTTAATGATGTTATTTTGGCGATTTGATCGCACAGATAAGTTCATATGGTGTTTTTGAGTTAGTACGTATGTTTGGTTTTGAGCCCCGAGGGTTCAGGTGTGTTTCAAAAGGTTTTTGGAACTCAAAAAGTTGCAGGTTTTTCAGTTCTGGTGTGCTGATATTTTCTTCTTCGCGTTCGCGGGAGGACCCTCACGAATGTGACGAGCTATTCATGCTGAAGGAAAATTTCTTCTATGCGAACGCGAGAACCAGGTCGCGAACGCGAAGCATTGGGGGGTCTTCCCTTCGCGAACGCGGGCCTGGTATCGCGAACGTGAAGGCTTATAGCCTGGGCAGGGGGAGGGGTACTATACACTACGCGAACACGACCACATGGACGCGAACGCGAAGGCTCTGGGATATGAAGCTCCGCAAACGCGAAGGTCACTTAAGCTGGCTTCATCGCGAATGCGACAGGACTATCGCTTACGCGATGAAGGCCTGTCGAGTGATTTTAAAACAAAACCAAAAACGGGATTTAGCCAAAATTTCATAACTTCTTCTCTTCAACTCCAAATTGGGCGATTTTTGAAAAGGGATTACACCACCAATTCATAGGTATGTAATCTTAGACTCATTTTCTTTAATTTCCATTAACACCCATTAGATTTCTAGGCCTAAATCATGTGATTAAGAGTAGAAAATTTGGGATTTGGGTAGAGTTAGAGCTTTTTGATTATTCGGGAATTTGACCTTGTTTTGGGGTCGGATTTCAAAACAAATTATATATTCGGGGTCGTGGGTGAATGGGTGATCGGGCTTTGGTCCAAACCTCGTGTTTTAACCAAGTGGGCCCGGGGTCGATTTTTGACTTTTTGGGAAGAATGATGGGAAAGCTATAACTAAACATTGAAATTGGATTGTTTAGCGTTTATTGACGTCATTAAGTCGATTATGTCTAGATACAATTGATTTGGAGCCGAATTAGAAAGGAAAGGCGGTGTTTGAGGCTTGAGTTGGCCGTGGAATTTCGAGGTAAGTGTTCGATCTAACCTTAGCTTGATGGATTAGGAGTTGTGTCCTATTTGCTATTTGCTTCTTGTTGAGTACGACGTATAGGCATGGTGACAAGTATCTATACGTTGGCGTTGAGCATGACCATGAGTCTTAAATTAAAATTTGTTGGGTTCTTAAATGATACTACGGATGTTTTAATTGATGATTCTCGATATTGAACAAGGATTAAGTTTGTTTTCGTGGAAATTACTTATAATTGAGTATTGGTGTTAGCTAAGATAAGTAGAAGTTGGGTTAAGATTGGTTATAGCTGTTTCTCCCTTGCCGGGACGTATTTATTTTTACTGTCGAATCCCTTGCGGGGATAGTGTAGCTTATTGTTGATCCCTTGCTGGGATTCTTGGGTTGTTGCTAAAGATATATAAATGTTATGTTGGATCGGGTTGCACGCCTCAACAATACTATATATATGAAACGGGTTGTACGCCACAACAATGTTATATAGGATCGGGTTGCATGCCGCAACAGTGATATAAATGGATCAGGTTGCACACCGCATCAGTGATATAAAAGGATCGGGTTGCACGTTGCAACAGTGATATAATGTTACAACCCATATCCACACGCGTTAGTTCATGCCATATATTAGTTAACATAAATTCAAGAAGGAATTACCTTTGAGATGATAAGAAGTTAATTCTATTGGTCTTAAGTGATACAAGGGTGTATAAGGGTGATTAACAAGTATTAGAAGTTAAACGAATCAAGGATGTGGTAACTCGTATTTTCAGGTAAACCTAGAGGTTCTTAATACACTCAAGGTCATGTATTAAGGTGTTTGAATCATATAATATCCGTATCATAAGTCTTGAAGTCAAACGAGTTATGAAACAAAAGTCGACAAACGTTGTCGCAACTTAGGTTCATAATTTTACTTAAACATTAGGTTAAATGTTTCTAAGCTTTTCTCCTAATTTACAAGGAATTACGGGGTGATCTACCCACCAAATTAAAGATCTACGAGTCTAATTTCCAACGCATTAAACCATTTGTCAATACAATCTGGGAGTATAGAGATATTCATATTTTCGCAAGCCTGCGCAAATTGGTAGATGACAAGTAGGTGCATCACCTACTTGCCAAAATGATAGGACAAAATTAAAAGACCTAAGTCAGACAAGAGAGGACTTTTAAGGGGTTATGAACTCAGTTATTTCATCCATATTTCAGACCCTCAAAATCAAAGTTAACCCCTACAACTCCTCCCCAAAAATCCCACACAAACCCTAATCGATTTTCCCTCTCTTTCAAGTTCTATTTGAAGGTAAAACCTAGAGTTTGAAGAACCAAGGGAAGGGCTGAGTTATCCAACAAGTAAGGTAAGTTACTGCCATCTTTCATACATTTTTCTCTGCTGTGAATTCATGGTAATTCGTTCTATACATATAAGAACTCACGGGACGGTGATCGGAAGCCGTGAGTTCGAGTTATTCACTTGTAGCGGACTGTTTTGTGTTTCTATTGGGCTGCGTGTTTTACTATTATTTTGTGGAGTTTTGGAGGTGGAAGGGTGTGGAGGAACACCATATATATGTAGGGTTGTGGGCTGATAGTGATTCGTAACATTTTCGGGTCGTTTGACACGACTACGGTAGTCGTCGTATATATGATGTAATAAGGTTGTGCGTGGACTATTTTGGGAGGCTCAATATGTTTATTATTAATGTTGTTTGGGCTGTTTAGTGATTGTTTGGAATGGTGTGAAGTCATATATACAGGGGAGGTGCTGTCCGTTTCAACGTAAAATAGGTTGTGGTCGATACATAATAGTTATAACGCTTAAATGATAACGATAGTATCGTTTCTCTTATTGTAGACTAAGGAGTTGTGACAATTGCATAGCTTGTGATTGGGGCAGTATATACAAGTTATGTGAGGCTATCCCTTTTCTTCTTTTGCACGACTCCGATTGTACATTAATGAACGAGCTTCCAAAGATACTCTACTCTTAGAAGCTAGCAGTACTTACATTGCTTTCCCTCTTATGGAACGATTGATGTTAATGTTGCTTCTCTTATTCTTATGTTATCAATGTTGTTGCTACTTCCTGATTCTTATAAGGTTCATAATGAAGAGTTGGTCCTAATAACGTGTACAGAGGATACCGACCTTACATCACTCCGAAAGGTTTAGAATGTGATTCCATGAGTCGAGCATGCATTATATATATGTATCTATTTTACTCGACCGAGCCGCGCTATAGTTGGCCGGGTACAGCACCTATTGTGCAACCACTGATCAGTTGGGTTTTACCGAGCTCCACGTGGCTGGGTACGATTCTACCGAGCCTTATGATGGCTGGGTATGTTTTTACCGAGCCTATTATGGTCGGGTACGATATGATGATGATGATGCCCACAGAGGCGTATGTTTTAAAAGTTTATGTATACATACATATGTATCATGCATTGCATGTCAGTAGCCCTCAGAGGTACTCAGATTTTCCAGGTTGTATATTCTTTATCCCTGCTTACATTACTATTCGTATTTATGGTTCCCTGCCTTACATACTCAGTACTTTATTCGTACTGACGTCCTTTTGTTTGTGGACGCTGCATGTCGTGCTGTAGGTCCTAATAGACAGGCAGGTGCAGCTCCCCCACCACAGTAGGCTATCCATTTCAGCAGTGATTGGAGAGATCCCTTCTCCGTACTTGTCGTGGTCTTGGTATGCATTTCTGTTATAGACATTATGGGTATGTCGGGTCCCTGTTCTGGCTATGTTGCAGCACTTATGTTTATTTAGAGGCTCATAGACAAGTGTCGACTCATGTATAGTTTGGTATGCCTTGTCGACTGGTTTTTGTTGTATAGTCTTTCATGGTAGCGTGGTAGCTCATACCTTATATGTAGTTTCTTGATTGTCTGGTCATCCCCTGCTATGTATGTTCATGCCGTCATATTTTATTGCTGGTTGTCCATGATCCAGGTCTACCATTTATATTGATCTCGTCAGCCCTAAAAGATAATAAAGAAGGTTAGATGAAATATACATTGGTGCTCGGCAAGTATGGTCGGGTGCTAGTCATGGCCCTCCAGTTTGGGTCGTGACATATAAGTGGATCGGGTTGCACGCCGCAACAGTGTTAAATGATAGGGACCGGGTTGCGCGCCGCAACAGTGTTATTATTGTTTTGTTGTAGATCTTGAATTGTCCCCTCATATCTCTCTTAAATTACTGCTGGACTTGATATTTTCCCTGTAACATGTATACCCTCCCACCTTTATTTGTTTATTTCCTGTATTATTTTTCCGCTGTATATTATATAACTGCACAGGTTTATCTGAAGTCTGATCCTAGCCTCGTCACTATCTTGCCGGGGTTAGGCCAGGCCCTTACCAGCACATGGGATCGGTTGTGCTGATGCTACACTCTGCAGTATATGTAGATTCCGGAGCAGCTTTTGGACAGTAGTACTCGGGGAGCCTGCCTTCAGTCCATCCAGAGATCCAGAGGTAGTCCTGCCGGCGTCCGCAGGCCCGACGTTCTCTTCTACTTTATTATGTACTCTGTTTTCATTAGATTTTGAGGCAGATTGTATTTCTTTCAGACATGCGTATGTAGTACTCATAGATAGTCCGTGATATTGTGACACCAGATTCCGAGTAGAGATGTGTGTTGTCATTATCGTACCGGTCTTGGTTATTATATTAGATTAAGTCTTCCACTTGATTTCATTTATCGTTAATATTTAAAATATTGATTACTTGCTAATTCAAACTGTTAAAAAGATTAAAATGAAAGAGTTAGAATTTCTATATTTCGTGGCTTGCCTAGCTTCTACGAGTAGGCGCCATCACGACTCCCCACAGTGGAAAAATCCGGGTCGTAACAGAATAATGTGGATAATATTTCTTGATCTCGTGGAACCGAATGATTAAGCATCAAATATGACAACCTTGAATGTAGAAAGATATTACAACGGGTGCTCTTAGCCAAAAGTTTCTCCCCTTTACAATGTTTTTTTTCTCACTATATATAAGGGACAATCCCCTCCTGAACCCTAAAAGACATACCATAGAGAATATTCGAAAGTATATTCCTACTGCCTCTTGTTAGGCCTACACAACGACAAAAGCCATGTGTCCTCTAACCGCTGTCGGTCGTCACCGTCTTCATTGGCCACAGGGCGTCGTGTTGTGAAGATCTCGTCTCTTGTCCTATTAGTTAGTAGTCATGGTCGTCCAATTTTGGACCTATATAGTTAGCCCATACGCTTGTCGAGGTTGCAGCTTGGTGCGTCCTCGATAAGCGGACATCGCCCACACCTACGGAGAAATTTGGTTTTACGAAACGCCATGGTTTGGCCAACAACGAATGGTTAGCATGCCCAACGATACCCTGGGTGGTATGTCTTATCGGGAAATGACGTCACTTCCACGTGCGTCATCATTATGCGTGTTTTCGAGACAGAGGCTGAGGGTTTGTCGCTTCGATTTCGGTGCCATTTTGCAGCCTTCTGCTTTGATTCTGGCACCACCCAATCCTATAAATAGGTGGAGGGTTTATTTTTTTCAAAAACTCTTGGCCATTTCGTCTCTGGTTATTCTTTCTCATCCCTCTCGTGTTTGCTCCACCGATTTCTTTGTTTTCTCTCTTCCATTCTCCGTTCTTAGCTTTTTCTATTATATTAACACATCTTCCGCCATAGAGATGTCTAGAACATATCGATCTCGTGAGGGGGTTTCTGACGCCACCCCATTGTCCATGGTGCTCTCTTCTTGTGGTGAAGACATGACAGTGGAGGAAGGGGATAACTTTCCCATCGTGGAGGAGTTACTGCCGAGACACCCCATGTCTCGAAGCGACTTTGTTAAAGATCCTCCTCCTACTCCCGCCTCAGTATTCTCTGAAACTGAGCAAGTTCATATCGATGCCCTTCGTAAAAATATAACATTCCCGCTCGTATTGAGATGGTTCTAGTGGGAAGGGACTTCGTGGAAGTCCATAGACTAGGGTACTGTGCTTTTTATGAGTACCCCTTTGTGATTGGTCATTCCTTGCCCCTTCTCCCATTAGCGGAAGAATTCTGTCGATTCTATCAGGTTTGCCCGGCATAACTTTCCCCGTACACGTTCAAAATACTCGTGGTGTCTACAAAATACCGTTCACCACCTCCTACACTTGTTTTCACCCAGCTTTCATAGGGGTACTATGGTGCATATGAGGCACCGTGGGATAAAGGGCTGGTGGTCGGAACCGATGACCGGGCGAGTCAAAATTTTTGGCATAAGTACTTCTTCGTCAGAATTGAACACATCGTGTCTGACCCTGCTAGATTCCCGAAGCGGTGGAACGAGAATCGTAAGTGTCGCAACTTGCTTACTCTTTCTTTTTTCTTTATTCACCTTAATGTTTATTTGCAGCTCTCTTTTGAAGCTATGGGGCGCTTGATAACTAGGGATTTTGATATATTTTATACTCCTTCATGCTTAAGTTTTGATTAGAAATGTGTACAAAATAGTCCCAAAGACTCACAAGTTGTGCTTGATTGCAGGTTTGATCAACAAGGTGACAAGATGTCAAAGATTAGCTCAAAAAAGAAGTGAAACTTGCACAAGTATCAAAAGACAAAGCTCAGGCAAAACAGAGCCAGTGCGGCCGCACACCATTCTTTGCGACCCGCACAAGTGAGGTTCAGAGAGGATGCTATTCAGGCAAAAAGGCAATGCGGCCGCACGAGGTTTTGTGTGGTCCGCACTGGGATCAATGCGGCCGCACTCGATTTAGTATGGTCTGCAGAGCCAAGGTTCAGAGAGTAGTCAGTTCCAAGTTTGAAGACCAATGCGGTCCGCGCTCCATTTCATGCGGACCGCACTAGAAGCCATCGCGGCCGCACTCGATTCTGTGCGGTCCATATTGCCCGACTTTAGAGAGCCGTTTATTCAAGTTTAGAGCCCTAGTGCGGCCGCACGTGATTTTGTGCGGTCCGCACTAACCCCGTAGGGGTATTTTGTCCAGATTTTTCAGCTTAGTATAAATAGCTTCTTTTCCCATTTTTAGGTCATCAGATAGTTTGTACTGAAGGCTGCGCTCGTAACTTCGATATTTTTAGCTATTTTGAGTAATTTTAGCTTCATTTCAACATTGAATCTTCAAGTTTAATTTAGCAATTAATTAATATGAGTTTTTCTTCATCTATTTCTTTGTTTTCTTCTCTAATTATGAGTAGCTAGACCCATAAGCTAGGGTTCTGGCTTAACCCTAGTGTAGGTAATTGATGGGTCTTGTGTTTTAGGGCTTGATTGACCATGGGTGTTTGATATTTGGGCTAATTTCATGTTTGATTGCTTAATTAGTGGTTGCAAACACTAGTTTGTGTTTAGTTGATTTTGGCTCTTCTTGAGAAAGAGAGCCTAAGTCTCTGAAATTGGTCCAACAAGGAATTGGGGCGTACTCAAAAGATTGATAGCCCCAATTAAAGGGTTAAACTTATAGATAGTAATACCCGACTTGAACCTTGATTGCTTGTGCAAATTTGCATACCCAATTGGTCTTGAGAAAGTTAATTTGGGCAAAATCACTTGAACTACCGAGAGGTGTAGAGTGAGCAGAATTGTGCAAAGGTTATATCATACTCCCCAAATGTGACAATCATGCCTTAGACTCAAGTATCTGTCAATTACCACCTAGGCGAAAGTCACTACCCTAGTGCCTTTTATCCATTTGAACAACTCGCAATAGTTTAATCTTAGCTTATTTTAGTTTAATTAATCATTTAGTTCTATACAATTAGAAGTAAATCAAAACCCAAAATGTTTAGAAGTGCAATTAAGAGCAAATACACATTTTCACTTTAGATAGACACCCGACTCCAACTTCTAGCTCCCTGTGGAAATCGATCCCGACCTTAATCGGGTAAAAGCTGCTTCGACCTCTCTTGTTACTCAATAGTAGTGCAGGGTTGGCTTCGATCAGTGCCCACCCCATCCCATTATAGGTATAAGAGATTGGGTAGCCTGTCTACTGCCCCATGTAGCGGAGACTCGAGACTGGCCTGCTTTTGTGAAAAGCTTTGGGCCAAAAGTTTCATCTAGTAGGTGTTTTCCTCTGTATCACTCTTCGGCTATACACCATCGTCTATTGATACGATTCTTTATGATGATAGGTCGTGGAGCTTCTAGGCAGAGGGCCCCAGTCCATGCATTTCGTCAGGCCGTCGCCTTTGCAGGAATGTAATTCACTTTGGATGATTCTGCCCGAGAGGGTCATGCTCAATCGGTACAGGCGAGGGACTCCTCTGGGGATATGGTTGTGGGGGGGGAGATGTCTTCTTTACCAGTCCATCACCTTGTGGATGAGTCCTCTAATGGGGACAAATCTTCGTTGAGAAAAAAGAGGAGGATAGTGCTCGGAAAGAGTGTGGTCGTTGATACCGGCAAGGGTAGGACGGGTGCATCGAAGACGACACCGGTACCCACGTTTATGGCCGACGCCATCTTGGCAGGGAGGTCCCCCCCAAACAGAAGGGGTTTATCAAGGAGGGGGTCCGCGCGCTCCACCGAGGGTGGCGCATCATCTACTATTGGCGGGGGTTTACGTGCCGAAGGTGATAGCTCGGGCTCAGACATCATCCCAGGGGATGTTCTCGAGTTTTTGGAGCGTCACACTCATAGAGGTCAGAATGGAGGGTTCTAATCGACACATAGTCGTTCGTGGGGACTACGACTTGATGTCGGACTGGGATCAAGTGGCATCTATTTTTGCCCCTTTGTGTGCTGCCCCTGAGAGAGAGGCACTTAGAGCGATGAGTGATGCGAAGTTGTCTCGGAGCGTTTCTGGCATGGCTCTACGGTAAATGTCTTTCTTTTTATTTCGTCGTTGGATCTGTGTTACTATTTTTGGCCCATTTGTTTTAACTTTACTTCTCGTGCTAGACCCTCATCATGGATATCGAGCGTAAGCATCGGGAAAGGAGGAGGGCCACCATCTATGGAAAGATGTCTTCCAAGTACCAAGAATATCGCACCAAGCATCGTGTGATGGTTGACATCTACAATTAAGATTGCGACTTCCAACTGTTTCGTGAAGGCTCAAGTAGAGGGAGGATCAACTGGCACGTAAGGTCGAGGAATTGAAGGAACGAGATGAGGACCTTATGAAGGCTGTTTCCTGTAGTAGTGAGCTTGAGACAGCCCTCAGAGCCAGGGAAGATGAGCTTGAGCTAAGTAAGGGAGTAATAGCCGAAAATGCCGACCTTCAAGCAAAGGTATCCAGTTTAACTGCCGAACTGGATATGAAGACGGCTGAGGTCGATGAGCTTAAGGGTGAATTGAGTGTGAATGCTAATAGATTAGCCCATGCTGTGAGGGAGAGGGCGACTGCCATATTTAGGCGGCGGTCTCATAAGACGCCCTTCGTGTTTGTATGTTAGAGCTGACTAAGGAGATGGAGACATCTGCGCTTAAGATAGCGGGACTTGAGGGACGTATTCAAGGGTTAGAGGCGGAACTGTCCGCATTAAACAAGCAAGTGGATTCTTTTAAAGCGAAGGACATACGATAACAGTCGCAGCATTCTACATCTCATGCTCTAGCTGATCCTGTCGTGCCTCGACATTTATATGAGTTATGGGTTCACGCCGAGGCTCAGCTCGATATGTACAAGGCTCTTCATGTTGATGGGAGGGCATCTAAAGTGGAACTTCGGGATATACGTGCCAAGGCCCATGCAGCTCATGAGGTATGCTGGTACAATCCTCTCACGCCTGACGGAGATGATATTAATTCTGATGATGCGAACAGACTTGCCTCTGACTCTTGGTACGAAGACGTGTATGCCACCGGGAATGATGTGTAGTATTTTTTTTGTACTTATTTTTTGCTTCGCGATTTTTGTAAGGGCGTCTTTGAGCCCTTTGTAAAGACAAATATTTGTAATATATTTGCTGTAAATGAAGGGCGTTTTGGTTGTGCATCTCTGAGTCGTTTCCTTTATTTGGTTTGTTTGATGACAACTTCTGCCGCAGTCACGTCACTCTGAAGCTTTGTTGAAATGATAAACTTATTGTATTGAGTTTAGTTGAATTCTTTTCGTCAGCAACGGCCTTAGCCGTAGGGATATTACTTTTGAGTTGGTCCCGAAATAATGCCTCGTTGTGGTTTGAATGAAGTCGAACTGTTTTCTCTGACGATGGCCTTGACCATTGGGATGTTACTTTTGAGCTGGTGCCGAAGTAATATCCGGTCTTGGTTTGAGTTATATCGAACTCATTTTTTGTCGATGGCCTTAGCCATTGGGATGTTACTTTCGAGCTGGTGCCGAAGTAATATCCCGTCGTGGTTCGAGTGATATCGAACTCACTTTTTGTTGATGGCCTTAGCCATTGGGATGTTACTTTCGAGCTGGTGCCGAAGTAATATCCCGTCGTGGTTCGAGTGATATCAAACTCATTTTTTGTTGATGGCCTTAGCCATTGGGATGTTACTTTCGAGCTGGCGCCGAAGTAATACCCCATCGTAGTTCGAGCGATATCGAACTCATTTTTGTCGATGGACTTAGCCATTGGGATGTTACTTCCGAGATGGTGCCGAAGTAATACCCCGTCGAGGTTCGAGCGATATCGAACTCATTTTTTGTCGATGGCCTTAGCCATTGGGATTTTACTTTCGAGCTGGTGCCGAAGTAGTATCCCGTCGTGAGGGTGGCGTTCTATTTTATTTGTTGGAGTATCGTGGATGCCAGTTTCATTCATACATTAGAGACGCGTGTTGATTTCGTATACATAATGGAGTGATTTTATTCATATGTCAGATATACATGTCGATTTCGTACATATAATGGAGATTCTTTATATATAGTCCCTTTATTGCTCATCCTGGAGATGTAATCAGTAGGCGGGGCAATGAACAATACTTCGAACCTCAAAACATCCCCCTCATCGCCTCATTAAAAACCTCCCCGAGAAAACCCGATTGGGACAAAACACGAGCGAGGGAAAAAGAGTACGACTTGGGCAGCGTCTCTTTTCAGAAGTGGAAGTACTTAAGGTGGGTGACATTCCAGTTATTTTGTAATAGTTTTCCTTCCATTGTTTCTAGATGGAATGCTTATTTACTTGCTGTTGCTGTGATTTTGTACGGCCCGTCCCAATTTGTTCCCAGTTTCCCTTCATTCGGGTCCTTCGCTGCTTGTGTTTTGCCTTTAGTACGTAGTCCCCTACTCTAAGTGGTTGTACTTTGGACTTCTTATTATAGTACCTTTCTGCTTGTTGTTTTTAGGCCACCATTCTTATGTGTGCCATATCCCTTCGTTCTTCGACCTCATCCAGATCTCATAACCTGCTTTCGTCATTGCTTGATCCACTCTCATTGGAGTATCTCAGGCTAGGTTCCCTGACCTCAATAGGTACGACTGCATCAGTGCCGTAGACTAGTGAATACGGCATCTCACCTGTGCTGGTCTTCGGCGTAGTGCGGTAGGCCCGTAGCACCTCCGGTAGCAGTTTCGGCCATAGCCCTTTAGCGTCTTCAAGCTTTTTCTTTAATATGTTTTTATATTATTTTATTGGAGGATTCCACTTGACCATTGCCAGCAGGATGATATGGCGTGGAGAGTATCCACTTGATATGCCATTTTTTGAAGAACTCAGTCATCTTTTTGCCGACAAACTGGGGTCCATTATCGCAACTGATTTCTTTGGGGATGCTGAAGTGGCATATGATGTTTTTCCAGATGAACGTGATGACTTCTTGTTCACGTATTTAAGTGAACGCACCTGCTTCCACCCATTTGAAAAAATTGTTAGTTAAAACCAAAAGGAAGCATATCTTACCTCGCCCTGCTGGGAGGGGCCTGACAATATCCATCCCCCATTTTATAAATAGCCATGGAAGAGGTGACGGAATGCAGGAGTTCCCCCTCCTGGTGTATCATAGGGGCATATTTCTGGCATTGCTCACATTTCTTAACGTACTTCCCGACCTCTTTTTTCATAGTGTTCCAGTAGTATCCTACACGAATAAGACACCTAACGAGGGCTCGTTTGCCGATATGGGTGCCACAGTAGACTTCGTATACCTCTTCGAGCACATACCTGTCGCACCTCCTTTTCACCGCACCCGCGAGGTGCGTGGGGAGTTTTCTCCAATTGAAGGACAGTCGAAACGGGATTTGTTTATTTGTTTTAGAGTCGCCACCTGGGAATTTTAAGGCGTCCCAAGTCACCAATTATAATCCCTGAATCGAGGAGAATATGACTCTGTTTATTATTCTGCGAACCAGAAATCCTGAGTAAGGAATTCTGTTAATCCGGAAGAAGGTGTTAGGCATTTTCGAATTCTGTGGTTTTAGCACGGTCGCTTAACTGTTTTTATTGTTGGCTTAATTATCTTTATTTTTATTAAATATTTTTTGTTACGTGATTTTTCTACCGCTTTTACTTATTGTGATTAAAGACCATTCTTTTGAATCGAATTACGCGTACATATATTCGTGTTATAAATTTAAAATGCGGAATTGTGTCACGCGTACGTGTACACAATAACTTTTGATAATATATTTATTAAGCAATCATTTTTCGAGATTTTGTTGAATCAAGAATATTTACTTTTTCTTAAATAGTGAACCATACACCTCGGGTTTTTATGAAATTCATTTAACGCTTTTTTTTTAAAAAAAATATTTGCTCGAAATTGCGCGTACGCATAATCCGGATTTTGCTTTTAAAAATATAATCAAGGTACGCGAACGTATCCCTAATTGCGCAAAAATATTTGTAATGATATTAGGGATTTTTCCACAAATTTGTTTGTTGTATATACACATTTTATATGAAAATACTGAAAGATTCATATTCAAGGGATGTCTTTAAATTCTTTTAAAAGAAAATCACGATTTATTAAATATTGCCCGTTGACTATAATTTCCGAGGATTAATTATGTTCATCCCAAGACTATTCAAATTCAAAGTATAATAAGAACATGATTAATATTATCCTTCACAATTACAACATATACATGCACCAAAGGTTGAATGCCATATGAAAACTCACGAAAATAATTTATGAAGGGAAGAAGTATTTTTTTTAACAATTTTTATTTATCTTAATTAATGCAAATTCTACTTTTATTTACCATTGATATAAAGTGTCGCGATTTGTTCTTATACGCCTCATCTCATGTACTTGTTTTTAATCTAATAGGCGAAATTATTTTTTGATTAATTGCTATTGATTGAATTCGAGATATACTTAATCAACCCAATTTTTATTCTCAACCTATACGAGTTATTTGGCCGACATAAAAAAAATCGTTGACTTAATAAGACAATACCACATATAACATGAATATACCCCTACACCATTCACCATATGCCAATATCGTGAATATAACAGATTTTATCGATGCATCTTTCGGCTATTGATTATGAACATGAACATTATTATGCTAAATATGAACAAGATACAATCAATACTATCTTAGCCTTAAAAATCAGATGTTTAACAATATAGACTAGTAATGCTGTTATCTTGAAATTTCCATACTAGTCTATACTAGCAATTTTAAGAGATGCAATTAATGGCCAGTTTTCTGCCATGTTCCCTATTTTGATGATTCAAATACAACTTATACTGAATGAAAATTCGAAATAAATAACTTTGTTACAATATTTATACAAAAACTTCAAAAGGGAATAATTAGCTAATAGTTATCGTATCAAGCATATTGTCATATTAACCTACACGAAACAAAACAGAAGTTTGAACTACTGAATTTAAACATGTGGAAGACAAAATTATAATTCTCAAACTTCATCTAATCATCATGTTGGAGCTTTTCACCACATGATTTTAAAAGACATGTACCTAGAAATGAAGGCAGAAGGAGTAAAATTCAGCAGTAGCAGCAGTAACAAAATCAGCAGAATACCAGTTTTTCCACAGATTTGAGCAATAATAAGACCCGAAGAACCCAGATGAATAGTGACAGAAACTTGAGAAAAATTTCAGATTTAACCGAACAATATTCACAAGCAAACAACGGACAGATTCTAGAAAAGTAACATTTTTCAGATTTTCAGTTTCTTTCCTGTTTCGGACTTCTTGTTTCTGATTTTTCTGTTTCTGTTTTCTTTTCTTTCTATCTTCCTTTTCAAATTTCTGTTTCTACTTGACTTCCCACTCTCAAATTTCCTAAAATTTCTCAATAAAGAACTCTTAAACTCTTCTTCAAGTTTTCTGGAAAAAAAAAACTCCTCAAAAACTCTTCTAAATTCCTCTTAAAGTCTCTCAAACTCTTCCTCAAATCTCCTCTTAAAGTCTGTTTTTAAACTCTCTCTAAGCTCTCTTTTCTCTGAAAAACTCTTCTTTTCCCTCTTAAAACTCATTTTTTTCTGTCTGTCTAGCTCTTGTATTTATACAGGGCTGGTTGCACCCTTTTAGTGCTGGATGGACCCTTTATCCCTTTAAAAATTAGAAAGTTTCCATTAAAAACTACTTTTTAATACTTTATATGATCCTAACATGATTTTCAGCAGCCCCATTATCCCTTGTTTCCCATTAGTATCTTAAACTATAGCCACTAATATTACATTATAATACACTAGCATTAACACCCTGTTTTTACTGTTTCATTCCCAGAAATGCCCCTGACCTACTGTAATTACTGAAAAATCAGAACCTACTGCAAAACAGATTCTAAAATCTGTATAAACTTAACTATCTTTCTGATTTACAGCTATAACCAATCCTATTAACCTCCTAACACAATTGTATTTGACCAACTTTTGTAAACTTGAATTCAAACTGGACATTACAGCAATATTACACTGAATTCAGAACTAACATCATAACAACATATTACTGAAATTATCATAACAATTCAGACTGGATTTAATATTGAACCAAAATCAAACACACACAGGATCATTGTCAATACTGACAATGCCCTGAAACTTTAATGTTCAGACAATAACATATATACAACACTTATTTTGACAGATTCATATAAACCAGGATGATTTAACTGACGAGTATTAGTTAAAAATGATTATCTACAATATCTGTCAACAAACAGTACATAATAATAGAAAACAGATTGTTTCAATCAGTATTATTATGAATGAGAATTCATAATATAACTAATCGACGAACTTAATCGAGTCGATTGCTTACATTATAAATAGTCACAACCAACAGAAATAATTTCATATTTGACCATATATACGGGCATGAGACAAAGATGACAGAATTAATCAAATAAAATCATGAAAAATTAACAAACTATTAAGACAGACAACAATACACGTAGAATACACAAAGAAATAGAAAATACCTCTGAATCTTCAATCAGCCTCGAACTCAACTCGGCTTTCGGATTTTTTGTTTGAAATCAAACAAACCTTAGTCGAAGTATTTTCCACTGAAAATACTTCGACTAAGGTCGATTAAACCTCAATCCTTTAATCAATTTGGATAAAAATCCAGAAGTTTGGTATTTCTAGGTTTCCTGAAGGTTCGATTTGGGACCTAATCATTTCTGGTTAGATTCGAGGGAAACCAAGTACGACACAAGGGTGAGGAAAGCCTACGGGTTATTTGGTGTCACTTTGGAACAGATCTGGGTAATTTTTGTTTGGCTCGAATCTTCAAAAGAAGATTCGAGAAACTCTGAAGTGATTCGAGCCAAACAAACAATAGATCCATACTCAGGGTGACTAGGGGAAGCTATGGTGTTAACTAGGTGCTGTTAGGTTTAGATCTGAACTTGGCTCGAATCTTCAAATGAAGATTCGAGAACCTCCAAGGAGATTCGAACCAAGCAGGTAACATATTCGGATAGAGGGTGTTCAGGGGGTTCTGGGGTGTCAAGATGGTGACCAGCGGCGTTGATGCCGCCGGGTTTCAGGCGGTGGAATCCTAGGGCGGCTAGGGTTAGGAGTGGGGGTTTGGGGGACGATGATGAACAGTGTAGGAGGGGGGTGTTCAGTTAGGGGCCGGGGTAAGGCTTGGGATTTATATAGGGGTCGGGTGGATTGGTATCGTCCGTTGGATCAAGTAGAATGGATGGCTAGGATCTATTCACTTAACCAAACGATGTCGTTTGGTTTAAGTTGGGGGACGGGTTGAACCGGGGTAGTGGGTCGGGTAATGATCACGGGTTAGGGTGATGAGATCTCAGCCGTTGGATGAATTGAATCCAACGGCCCTTGATGAAGGGTGATGAAACGTCGTCGTTTCGGTTTGTTTGATTTGGACCGGACATGGGGTTGTTGGGATTGGGCTGTGGGGGGGTTTAAAATGTTTTGGGTCCGATTTTGTACAACTTGTATTTATTTTATTTTTTATTTTTTTTATTTTCTAATTTCATTATTAATTAATAAAATCTTAATTAAAATTATAAAAACAAAATTACCCTTACAAAGATATTAATTACCTTTTTAACAACTATTAACACATAGACAACATTAATCACACAGTGGAACATTAAAAAAAATAGAACAAATGCATATTTTTGTGATTTTATTTAAATTAACTTAATTAAATGCATACTTAAATCCTAGATATACATGAAACATGTATTTTTATTTTAATTTTGTTTAATTATAATAAAGCAAATATTTTACGGACAAAACACAAACAATTAATAAACGCAACACAAATTCTAAAATTGCACACTAAAAGAAATTAGTTTTATTTTTGATTTATTTGGGAGTAGTTTTCGTGAGGCAAAAATCACGTGCTCACAGCTGCCCCTCTTTGTGCGGAAACTCGAAGAGTTTTCGTGCAAAGATAAAGTGAGCGGATACGAGTGATTTTTGCCCGTTCGAATACTCCGTGGGAAGCATTTTTAGAAAGATTTGACCGAACCTCTGCTTCAAAGGTTTCCTACATATCCTTGGCTATAAAGGAATCAGGTCAGTGTAGTTCGGGAATTTTTTGGGTAGCTGGGACTACCGTGGGACTGTGATGTTACTGCTGCTTCGTGCTGTTTTTTACTGCTTGCTGACCTCCTTATTACACCTTACTTCCAAGGTAATACAAAAATTAAACTAGATTATGGTACAGGAATTATAAAAATCTTATCTAGATCATGCCCTTGCGTTTCTTGTTGTCTTGATATCTTGGTGACTCTTGGGCATTTGGCTTATTCCGTATTCCTTTTGGAACTCTTGCTGTTTCTTGCTGGGGATTCTGATGGACTCCTCTGCTTTATTGATTCTAAGTGTGCTCCTTTTCCATATGAGCGGGCTTTTGATTTCAACATTTCAATTTCATTCCCTCGTTCTTCAGGTGGGCGCCTTGACTGTTTCTTTTCTTTCTTCATCCTCATTTTCCAGGTGGACGCCTGACTTCTTCAATTCTCATCCTCATTCTCCAGGTGGACGCCTGATTTCTTTAATTTCTTCATCCTCATTCTCCAGGTGGACGCCTGATTTCTTTAATTCTTCATCCTCATTCTCCAGGTGGACGCCTGACTTCTTCTTTTCTTTATCCTCATTCTCCAGGTGGACGTCTGACTTCTTCTTTTCTTTATCCTCATTCTCCAGGTGGACGCCTGACTTCTTTAATTTCTTTATCCTCATTCTCCAGGTGGACGCCTGACTTCTTCAATTCTTCATCCTCATTCTCCAGGTGGACGCCTGACTTCTTCAATTCTTCATCCTCATTCTCCAGGTGGACGCCTGACTTCTTTAATTTCTTTATCCTCATTCTCCAGGTGGACGCCTGACTTCTTTAATTCTCATCCTCATTCTCCAGGTGGACGCTTGACTTCTTCTTTTCTTCATCCTCATTCTCCAGGTGGACGCCTGACTTCTTCAATTCTTCATCCTCATTCTCCAGGTGGACGCCTGACTTCTTCAATTCTTCATCCTCATTCTCCAGGTGGACGCCTGACTTCTCCTTTTCTCATCCTCATTCTCCAGGTGGACGCCTGACTTCTCCTTTTCTCATCCTCATTCTCCAGGTGGACGCCTGACTTCTTTAATTCTTCATCCTCATTCTCCAGGTGGACGCCTGACTTCTTTAATTTCTTTATCCTCATTCTCCAGGTGGACGCCTGACTTCTTTTTAACTTCTTCATCCTCATTCTCCAGGTGGACGCCTGACTTCTTTTTAACTTCTTCATCCTCATTCTCCAGGTGGACGCCTGACTTCTTTTTAACTTCTTCATCCTCATTCTCCAGGTGGACGCCTGACTTCTTCAATTCTTCATCCTCATTGTCCAGGTGGACGCCTAACTTCTTTAATTTCTTTATCCTCATTCTCCAGGTGGACGCCTGACTTCTTTTAATTCTTTGTCCTCATTCTCCAGGTGGACGCCTGACTTCTTTTTTTCTCATCCTCATTCTCCAGGTGGACGTCTGACTTCTTTAATTTCTTTATCCTCATTCTCCAGGTGGACGCCTGACTTCTTTTAATTCTTTGTCCTCATTCTCCAGGTGGACGCCTGACTTCTTTAATTCTTCATCAGGTATTTCCTGACACAAATATTGTATTTGCCCCTGTTTTAAATCAAAGAAAACTTCGTTAGTTTAAAGCAGGGTGGTTGACTGGGGTATTCTTGCCGATGGTGATGCTTCTCTTCGTTTCTCTTTATTGCCTTAGAATGGTTGAAAAGACTGTTTTGTCTTTGTCATTGATCCTTGACTATAGGATTCCCCTCTGTATGTTTTCCTTCGAACCCTTTTAACTGTAATCATATGTCCCTTCTGACTTTGCTGATCCACTTTTGATTTCACCTTTCTTACACCCATATCCTTTATCTTCCACTTTTTGTGGCCGTATTTTGCATCATGTAACCTTGAATCTTGGTAGTATACCTTGACATTCCTTCTTATTTGTTTGGAATAAAATTTATTTCAAAGCTTTTAGAAAAGTAAGATTATTAGTGACGAAACACGTTGATTTCGACAATTATAGAATGAAAAGAAAAATCCAATTTTGGATGACTGTTGGAGCAAGAATGAAAACTTATCTGATTGGAGTTACTGGCACCAATGATCATGGTATGCATTTCAGATTAATCAACCCAGTCTTTTAATCAATCTCCTTTCAATTGTCTCATTTTTGTTTTTGCCAAAATTTCCATAACCCAACTTCATTTTTCATTTCACAGACCTGTTGGACTTGCAATGTCTTAAAATGTTTTCACTGATAAACTTTCCTCATTTGTTCATTTCTCACTTCCTTTTCGCCTTATGGTGCCTACAAAGGTTTTCACCAATAAGACTCTCTCATTTTTACTTCTCTCTCAACTTCCGTCGCCTTATGGTGCCCGTTTGGGTTTTCACCTATAAGACTCTCTCGTTTTTACTTTCTTTTCTTGTTTGCACCAGAATGTCATGAACCATCTTCTTTGCTTGACTTAGCATTTTTCTAAGATTGGTCGAAAGGTCTTTCTGGTATGGGGTTAGAAATGGAAAAGCTAAACAATTTTGGTATGTATTTAAAATTACAACTCTTGGAATCTTTTCTTATTTCCAATACAATTCTTGCCCCAGTTCCTTGGTTGGGGTCGCTTGATGTTTCTTTTTTGTGCACATTTTATGTATATTGTGCACCCTATGACCGAGCCGTGAAGCGCCTACGTATCCTTCTTTGAGGAATCAGGTCAAACGTAGTTCACCGAATAATAGTGATTTTTTTTTAAATTACTTGATTTTCATTGATTCCAAGAGAGGGTAAGAAAGAAACAAGTATGGCTCAAAGGGGGAAGCAAATGGTATAGTGTTTGGATAGCAGAATAAATTGCCTTTGTCATTCCAATCTTCGAGATAATGCTAAATACAAACATTCAAAAATTCATGCATAATATCTCTTTACCGCGTCAGAATTGATCGCCATATCTATGCATTTGCCTTCAAGGTCTGTTAAGCATAGTGCACCATTCGATAATACTCTGGTCACAATGAATGGTCCTTGCCAATTCGGGGCAAATTTGCCCTTTGCCTCGACCTGATGCGGAAGAATACGTTTCAGCACATGCTGACCTACTTCAAATTTCCGGGGACGTACCTTTTTGTTGTATGCTCTTTCTATTCTTCTTTGATATAATTGACCATGGCATACTGCAGTCAATCGTTTTTCATCAATCAAGTTTAACTGTTCTAGACGGGTTTTGACCCATTCATCATCATCAATCTTTGCTTCGGCGATGATCCGAAGGGAAGGAATCTCAATTTCTGCAGGAATTACTGCTTCGGTGCCATATACCAACAAATAAGGAGTGGCTCCTACTGAAGTGCGAACAGTAGTGCGGTATCCCAATAATGCAAATGGTAATTTTTCATGCCATTGTTTTGAACCTTCTACCATTTTCCGAAGTATCTTCTTTATGTTTTTGTTGGCTGCTTCTACTGCTCCATTCGCCTTGGGCCGATATGGGGTAGAGTTGCGATGTGTAATCTTAAACTATTGACATACTTCCTTCATTAGGTTGCTGTTAAGATTAGCACCGTTATCTGTGATGATCACCTTCGGGATTCCGAATCGACATATGATATTTGAGTGGACAAAATCGACCACAGCTTTCTTGGTTACTGATTTGAATGTCTTGGCCTCAACCCATTTGGTAAAATAATCAATAGCTACCAGAATGAACCTGTGCCCATTGGATGCTGCCGGCTCAATTGGTCCAATCACATCCATACCCCAGGCAACGAATGGCCATGGTGCCGACATTGTGTGCAACTCGGATGGTGGAGAATGAATCAAATCTCCGTGTATTTGGCATTGATGACACTTGCGTACAAAACTGATACAATCTCGCTCCATGGTAAGCCAATAGTAACCAGCTCGGAGGATTTTCTTTGCCAACACATATCCACTCATGTGGGGTCCGCAAACTCCTGAATGTACTTCAGACATGACAGCTGTAGCTTGTCTGGCATCTATGCATCTTAATAATCCAAGATCTGGTGTTCTTTTATACAAAACTCCTCCGCTCAAGAAGAATCCATTTGCTAATCGCCTAATGGTCCTCTTTTGATCTCCTGTGGCTTGTGCGGGATATATCCCCATTCTGATATACTCCTTGATGTCGTGGAACCATGGTTCACCATCAAATTCTTCTTCAACCATATTGCAATAAGCGTGCTGATCGTGGACTTGAATATGTATCGGATCTACATAAGCTTTGTCCGGATGGTGCAACATTAATGCCAGGGTAGCCAATGCATCGGCCACCTCATTATGGATTCTTGGAATATGTTGGAATTCCACTGATTGAAACCGCTGACAAAGATCATGTAGACATTGTCGGTATGGTATGAGCTTCAAGTCTCGGGTTTCCCATTCTCCTTGAATTTGATGTACCAAAAGATCCGAATCTCCCATGACTAAGATTTCTCGGATACCCATGTCTGCAGCTAGCCTTAACCCCAAAATGCAAGCTTCATATTCAGCCATATTATTGGTGCAATAAAATCGCAATTGAGCCGTAACAGGATAGTGATGCCCTGTTTCAGAAATGATTACAACTCCTATTCCGACTCCTTTTATATTGGCGGCTCCATCAAAGAAAAGTTTCCAGCCAGGTTTTCAATTTGTTCCACCTCGTCGATATGCATTGTTTCTTCATCAGGAAAATAAGTCTTCAACGGCTCATATTCCTCATCGACCGGGTTTTCGGCTAAATGATCGGCCAGTGCTTGAGCCTTCATTGCAGTTCTAGTCACATAGATGATGTCGAATTCCGTGAGCAATATCTGCCACTTTGCAAGTCTTCCCGTTGGCATAGGCTTTTGAAAAATGTATTTCAAGGGATCCAAACGAGAAATGAGGTAAGTAGTGTAGGATGACAAATAGTGTTTCAATTTTTGAGCTACCCATGTTAGGGCGCAACATGTCTTTTCCAGATGAGTATACTTAACCTCATAAGCTGTGAACTTCTTGCTAAGGTAGTAGATGGCCTGTTCTTTTCTGCCAGTGAGGTCATGCTGCCCCAATACACAACCAAATGAATTTTCCAAAACCGTCAAGTAAAGAATCAAAGGTCTTCCTGGCTCTGGCGGGACCAACACGGGTGGGTTTGATAAGTACCCTTTTATTTTATCGAACGCTTCCTGACACTCATCGGTCCATTTGACTGCAGCATCCTTTTTTAACAATTTGAAAATTGGCTCACAGGTTGTTGTGAGCTGAGCAATAAACCTGCTGATATAATTTAACCTCCCCAACAAACTCATTACTTCAGTTTTGTTTTTTGGAGGTGGCAGTTCTTGGATGGCTTTAATCTTTGACGGATCTAGCTCGATGCCTCGTCGACTGACTATGAATCCCAGCAACTTTCCGGATGGAACTCCAAATGCGCATTTGGCAGGGTTAAGCTTGAGGTTGTACCTGCGAAGTCTTAAGAAGAACTTCCTCAAATCCCCAACGTGGTTGGCCTGATGTTTTGATTTTATGATCACATCATCCACGTACACCTCAATTTCCTTGTGTATCATATCATGAAACACTGTGGTCATTTATCTCATATAGGTTGCTCCGGCGTTCTTTAGACCGAATGGCATTACCCGGTAGCAATAAGTTTCCCATGGTGTGATGAATGCCGTCTTTTCTGCATCCTCTTCATCCATTAGAATTTGATGATACCCGGCATAACAATCCACGAAAGACCCTATATCATGCTTGGCACAATTGTCGATCAAAATATGGATATTGGGTAATGGGAAATTATCCTTTGGACTTGCTTTGTTGAGATTGCGATAGTCGACGCATACTCTAATTTTGCCGTCTTTCTTTGACACAGGAACGACATTAGCCAACCAAACAGGATATCGAGTGACTCGAATGACCTTTGCTTCCAATTGTTTGGTGATTTCTTCCTTAATTCTCACACTCATATCAGGCTTGAATTTTCTCAGCCTCTGCTTGACAGGAGGCACCGTTGGATCGGTGGGCAATTTGTGGACCACTAAATCAGTGCTCAAGCCCGGCATGTCGTCATACGACCATGCAAAAACATCTTTGAATTCTATGAGTGCTTTAATTAACTCTTCTCGGATCTTTGGTTCGAGATGGACACTTATTTTAGTTTCCCGGACATTACTCGTGTCCCCTATATTGACATCCTCGGTATCACTCAAGTTAGGTTTGATTTTTTCCTCAAAGTGAATTAACTCTTTACTAATCTCTTCAAAAACCTCATCTTCATCATATTCTGATTCATAATCACAATATATTTCTTGAATTAATATTTCGGAACCAGATTGATTTTTAAGACTGGGCTGAGGATTCCTCATGCATGCCATATCACTAGAGCCAGCGTAAAAGGAACTGTACAGAAAAGAAGAAAAAGAAAAGAAAGCTATTAGGAATGATAATAAAAAGGAAACTGCTTTTTATTGGATGATGAAAGATAACAAGGTTTTGCCCACTTCAAACCAACTGTAAGATAAACTTTGGGATTACAACCTTGAAATAACCCAAACAAACTGAAAGAAAATCAAAATAAACTACCAAGACTCCTTTCGAATTGGGAGAGGATGGCTTTCCAATTATTGAGCTTTGTTTCTGGCCCAACGAATTGAACTTCTACGTTGCTACACCCTTCTCCACTTTCCAACATATTCACATCACTAAACAATTTCTCGAACCTTTCAATTAATTCCTTCTCAGGATTGACCCGGGATTTAGGAATTGTTGTTATCGGGCGATTTTTAGCGCCGGTCTTGACAAAAGACTTTGACAGATGTGGTACTGGTTTTGGAAGAACCCATGCTTGGTGTTTCAACTTCCTGGCCCTTATCACGTCGTTGGCGGTGGGTATGAACCCTAAACCGAATGTTCCCGAGTTCTCGGGGAGAGATACTGGTTGTACAATTCCTTGCAGAGATAAGCCCAGGCCTTTGCCGAGTATAAAGCCATTCTTTAACATTTCATAAGCTACCATGACTGATGCAGAAGATATCTTTGGATTCGGAAGGTATTTCCCTTCTAGAATTTTCTCTACTGACACCGTGTTGGTCACTTGGTATACCCATGGTCCTTGGTCAATTTCTGTTCCCTCGACTGGTACAATGGTACTACTGTGAGCATTTAAACTTTCTTCTCCATACACGACTACTTTTTGATGATCCCATTCAAACTTGACAACCTGATGTAGTGTTGACGGGACTGCTTTAGCAGCATGGATCCATGGTCGACCCAATAACAAGTTGTAAGAAACAGATATGTCCAACACTTGGAATTCCATTGTGAATTCAACTGGCCCTATTGTCAGTTCCAACACTATATCGCCAAATGAATCTCTGCTTCCACCGTCAAATCCTCGTACGCAGATACTATTCTTCTGGATCCTCTCCTTTTTAATCTTTAATTTGTTTAAAGTGGAGAGAGGGCATATGTTTGCACTGGACCCATTTTCAACCAATACCCGGGTTACTACGGAATTTTCACATTTCACGGTGAGGTAAAGAGCTCTATTGTGCTCGGTACCTTCCACAGGTAATTCATCATCAGCAAATGTAATTCTGTTTGTTTCAAAGATTCTGTTGGCTATTTTTCCCAAATGATTTACAGAGATCTTTTCAGGAACATGAGCCTCATTCAGAATTTTCATCAAAGCCAGACGGTGCTCTTCTGAATGTATCAGTAATGACAACAATAAAATTTGAGCGGGGGTTTTCTTTAATTGATCCACAACAGAATAATCATGGAGTTTCATTTTTCTTACAAACTCCTCCGCCTCTTCTTCCGTCATAGCTCTCTTTGTTGGCATTGGATTGTTTTTGGTTTTTCTCAACTCTTCGGAAGTAAAACATCTCCCCGAACGTGTCAAGCCTTGCACCTCACACACTTCTTCCTTGATTTCTTTGCCTTTGTACATTACAGTCACCCGTTCATAGTTCCATGGGATGGCTTTGTTGTTGATGATCGGCAGCTGGATTACAGGTGCAATAATAACTCGATCTGTACGTGCTCCTTCCACGAATATAATGGGTTTGTTAGCAACCCCTGACACTACCACTTTCGGCCTTTCTTGTTTTGCGGCAAATTTGCTCGATGATGCCTCATCGACTATTATAGACGGTTCATCACCATTTTTGTTCTGCTTAGACACCGACTTCTCCTCCATTAACTGCTTATCTGGCTTGGTTTCATGAGTCTTGATCATCATGACAGTTTGTGACGGCTTCTTTCTCTCTCCATCAGTTTGTATGATTTCTATCATATTAGCCTCTTGATGGGCTGGCATTGGATTTCTATTGATATTTGGGGCTTCGGGGGTTTGAACCTCGATTTTATTAGTATCAATCAGCTCTTGTATTGCATTTTTCAAATGCCAACATTTCTCTGTATCATGGCCTGGTGCACCGGAGCAATATTCACAGCTAATGGTGTAATCCAGATTCTTTGGTGGAGGATTGGGTAATTTGGATTGTATTGGTCTCAGCATGTCTAACTGTCTCAGCCTGTGGAACAGACTAGTGTAAGACTCTCCCAATGGAGTGTAAGTTTTCTTTTTCTGTTCCCTTTCTCCCCTGAATGCTGGCCTAGGCCTGAAACTTGGTCCGGGATAGGCTCGTGGGTAAGTATTTGATGTGACAGGAGCACGCCAATTGGTGTGAACAGGCGGCTGATTGTATGCTTGAGCATGGTTAATGGAAAAATGAGGCTCTGAAGGGTGATAGTAGTTTTGGGATGAATCATGGTGGTAAGCTGATGGGCGAGGTCGTTGTTGATTATAGTAAAGCGGTGAACCTCTGGGTCCCGGCCAAATTCCTGAATCAACTACGGCTGCTTCCTCCCTCTTCTTTCTTCCGATTCCTCCTACCCCGCCTTGAATAGCTTGAGTAGTTGCCTTAATTGCTGAATAGCTCATGATTTTATTTGTCTTGAGGCCTTCTTCCACCATACCTCCCATCTTTACTACTTCGTTGAATGATTTTCCAACCGCTGAAACTAAGTGGGCATAGTAAGTTGGTTCCAAGGCTTGGAGGAAGTAGTCTACCATTTCGCTCTCCTTCATAGGAGGATCCACTCTTGCTGCCTGTTCTCTCCACCGAAAACCATACTCTCTGAAACTCTCATTGTGTTTCTTCTCAAATTTGGTCAAAGATAATCGATCTGGGATGATTTCCAGATTGTATTGGAAATGGTATGCGAATGCCTGTGCCAGGTCATCCCAGGTGTACCATCTTCCATGGTCCTGGCGTGTATACCACTCCAAAGCTGATCCGCTTAGACTTTGACTGAAGTAAGCCATCAATAATTCATCCTTTTCTCCAGCTACTCGCATCTTGCTACAGAAACCCCTTAAGTGGGCTACTGGGTCGCTGTGCCCGCTGTATAGGTCAAATTTGGGCATCTTGAAGCCAGCTGGCAATTGTACATTACGGAATAAGCATAAATCTTTGTATGCTACACTAACTTGCCCACCTAATCCCCGCATGTCTCGGAACGATTGTTCTAGACTTTTGACCTTCCTAAACATCTCTTCTTGTTCAGCATTTTTGGCTGGCTTGTCAATTTCGGTTGGGAGATCAAAATGAGGAGTGGCTGAATGAATTTCGGAGGCTTTGAAGGTGGGCTCCGGGGGGTAATATTGGTTGTCTTGGGCCTGGAATGTAGGCTCAATAGGAGATTTGTGAAATGTAGCAGGGGGAGGTGCTACGAAAATAGGAGTCATAGGCGGAGGAAAGTACGGAACTGGTTTTGGAGGTGGAGACTGTGGTGTCTGAGAAGTGGTGCCTCGGTAGTGCTGATAAATGGGGAAACTTGGGGATAATTCAGTGGTGATATTATCCTGAGTTTGGGTCATTGATGGAGCAGGGTTATTTGGGTAAGATGGGGGTAACTGTCCTGTAGACCAAGTTTGGTACATCTCAGTCATTTGCTGCTTGAGCTTAAACATCTCTTCTTTCATTTTCCCAACATCCATTTCTTCTATTTCCATACCTGTGTCAACATCTGGGATAGACATACTTTCGAGTATTGGTCCTTTTGATCTTGTGTGATAGTGATAATATGTCAGTATACTCTTTAGAGAAACTAACTGCTTGAATTCTGAAATGAACAAACTTGTTAGTTTTGAGATTTTAACACATATATAATAACACGTTGAGATGCAATGCTCCTAGACAAATAATCCCTTTCTATTATGCATTTGCTCGACTGCTTGTGTCGTCCCAAGCTTCTTGAAATTTTTATTGTTATTCATTATTATATATATCTTTTATCGTGGTGGTCGAATCTGAGAGATTGCCTACGTATCATGTTCTTACATGAATCACACCTTGCGTAGTTCGGACCAAAGGCAATCATTTTTATTCATTACACAAAGATGGAATTACATTTGAAAACTTTAAGAAAATGGCTTGAAAACACACATACTTAAATAAAAGATACAATTCATAACATCTCACAACATGCCCCACTTTCCGTTTTTGTTGTCAAATATTGGATTATCTACTCAATGTGGTGCTTGACCCGGATGGCCTCCCAGCGTACGATACATTCTTTCCAACTCCATTGCTAGATGACGAGCAAAAGTGGGCGCATGCTCAGTAAATCTTTCATAATCCATTCGTTGGCAGTTTACATAACTTTGAGATGTGAAGACTGCCAGGTCGTGGATTTGTGCCCTGAAACCTTGGAGACGTTGGTCTTGGTCTTGCAATTGCTGCTGACGAGTGGTGGCTATATCTCTGACACGGTTCTCACGATCTAGAGCTGATTCTAACAAAGCTCGGAGTCTGGCCTGCTCTAATCTTGCTTGCGCTCTTTCCCTGTCGAGGTCTGCTTGTTGGTGTTCTCTGTTGCATCTTCTTGCCACTTCTAGTTGTGCACGAAGCTGGTCTTCTGATCGCATCCAATAGTCTTTTTCCTTATTGAATTGTGCCTTGTCTTTTTTGAATTGCCTATCTTGGCGTTCCTTGTTAGATCTGGCTTCTTCGTTTAATTGTTGGATCTTTTCTTTAGCTTTGCTCAATGCCCTTTCATTTTCCGCAAGAATGAAATCATAATCTTGCATTCTTTCAAAGAGATTGGCGATGGTTTTTTGATCCTTCCAGCTCCTCTTTGGCGTTTCAGAAACTCTTTTCATTTTTTGGAATCGAGCATGAAGATTTTCATTCTCACAAGCTAGACTCTTTTTCTTGCCTTCGGCTTCTTGTTCTTGCAAATCTTTCTCCAAACTGAGGCTTCTTAGATTTTCTTTTAGGGCATGGATAGTTGCTTTGTACCCTTTTTTCTTTTTCTCCCCAGATTAACCGCTCTTGGATTTTATCATTGAAGTTTTGAATATGGGGTCTTTTTGTTGGCCTTTTCAGCTCAGGTTCTGGTACATCATCCACGCGAGACCGTTTTTCGAACCACCTTGCATATCCAGGATTCATCTCACCTTTTGTAGTGTATGGGACTTGAGTATCACTTTTCAAGTATCGACATCCATTCCACATCTGCTGAAGTAGAGCTTCGGGAATAGTGGCTTCTGGGTGTAATTCGATTACTTGCATACTCAAATCTTCATCATCAGGAACTATTTGATATCTCCCTAGTTGCCTTAAGACTCTTAGTGGTGCATACGGCTGAATGCTTCTTAATCCCAATAGTAGTAGATAACTATTTGAGGTTGACATATGTATTACTTCCCTCATCGGGAACCATCCCAGAGTCCATTCAATTTGATTTGCCGTTAAAGCCTTTAGATGAGATACCCATGCTTCTATCCCTTCTGGAGCTTGATAATTTTTTGTTATTTCCTCATAGCTCTCGATGCAATTATCATTTTTTGACCCATATTGTATGATCTTGGGCTGTTGTTGGAGATGCTCCATCACCCACATTTGCAACAAAATTTTGCATCCTTCGAAGATCGTTGCTCCTGATTTACATAAAGTCAGAGCCCGATAAATATCTGATAGAATGATGGGGACAAGGGCGTGATTTTCTTTGGTGGTAAGGATTTGCACAACTTTTGCGGTGCGAATATCAATTGTTCACTCTTTATTTGGGAAGACCATGACTCCTAGAAAAGCCACCATGAAAGCAAATCGACGGTGAATCTGCCAAGTGTCTTTGTTTTGCTTATTAGTAAGGCCTTTTTCATGAATTTCAAACCCATCTGACTTTCCGAACCTTGAATACAAAAAGTTGAAGGAACAACATCCATTGATGACATTGCTTTTCCTGATTTGACTGCTGATGTTCAAAAGACCGAAGAATCGATGTACTGAAGGAGCTTTTGTGAATATCAAGCTTTGATTTCTTAAACTTCCTTCAAAACCAGTATATCCAGCTATCTCCTCTAATGTAGGAGTAAGCTCGAAGTCAGAGAAACGAAAAACATTGTGAACAGGATCCCAGAAAGTTACTAACGCCGGAATCAGATCATCACGGGGTTTAACTTTCATAATGTCCGTGAGATTTCCCAAATGCTTGACGTCCCATTTTTGACCGTCTTCGCCTAAATCATACCACCACATTTGAAGCTGACATAGAAATTCTTCCGTACTTGTGGATGAGGGGCTTTGTGTGGTGCTCATTTTGTATCTGAAATTTAATTTTGATAAAGTCAAAATTTATACTAAAAAAATCATTTTCGATTTTTTTTTTATATATATATTTTTTTTATTTCATTTATCAAATACCTTTATTGCAAAATTTTAAAAATCATTTTTTTTTCCAAATTTTTTTTTTATATATTTTTTTTAAAAAAAACAACTCATTTTATTCCTTTCTCCTTACCATGATTTTATTTAAGCTGGTCAACAAGCATGTTCGAGGCAAATGAATGCACAAGTAACAAGTAGGATGCATCATGATGGTCTTTTTATTTTGGGTTCACCTGTCCTAGACAGACCCAACCCCTGTGTTGAGTCTCCAAGGCCAAATGCATATGATGCAAATATTCGTTCCTAATAGGGATCCGGCACATGGCTGAGTTATTCTAAGTGTAAAACCTTAGGTTGATTGTTCTAAACCTGGCTTACCCAAACGGACAGTTTGAGCCGAAGCGGGGGCAACGTACCGGGAGCACGAAAGTCTGCCCGGCCTAGTTACTTGTCCCAACTCCGTCTTATTTGGTATGACTCTAACAGAAAGGTGGGTCACGCGCACGTGTACACCATAAATTCAGAAGACTCAGAAAGAAGGGGGTTTCGTAGCAGTTGTACATATTCACAATTCAAATAATATTAAAGCGGTAAACAGCAACATTTAGCACATTAGCATATAAACAGTTGAAAATCTCATAGTAAATAAAGCCAATTAACACAGATATTTTAAGCTCGAATTCTTTAAACCCTGAACCAATGGTTCTGGGTTACAGTTTAACTTTTATCCCCAGCAGAGTCGCCAGAGCTGTCGCACCTCCTTTTCACCGCACCCGCGAGGTGCGTGGGGAGTTTTCTCCAATTGAAGGACAGTCGAAACGGGATTTTTTTATTTGTTTTAGAGTCGCCACCTGGGAATTTTAAGGCGTCCCAAGTCACCAATTATAATCCCTGAATCGAGGAGAATATGACTCTGTTTATTATTCTGCGAACCAGAAATCCTGAGTAAGGAATTCTGTTAATCCGGAAGAAGGTGTTAGGCATTTCCGAATTCCGTGGTTCTAGCACGGTCGCTTAACTGTTTTTATTGTTGGCTTAATTATCTTGATTTTTATTAAATACTTTTTGTTACGTGATTTTTCTACCGCTTTTACTTATTGTGATTAAAGACCATTCTTTTGAATCGAATTACGCGTACGTATATTCGTGTTATAAATTTAAAATGCGGAATTGTGTCACGCGTACGTGTACACAATAACTTTTGATAATATATTTATTAAGCAATCATTTTTCGAGATTTTGTTGAATCAAGAATATTTATTTTTTCTTAAATAGTGAACCATACACCTCGGGTTTTTATGAAATTGATTTAACGCTTTTTTTTTAAAAAATATTCGCTCGAAATTGCGCGTACGCATAATCCGGATTTTGCTTTTAAAAATATAATCAAGGTACGCGAACGTATCCCTAATTGCACAAAAATATTTGTAATGATATTAGGGATTTTTCCACAAATTTGTTTGTTGTATATACACATTTTATATGAAAATACTGAAAGATTCATATTCAAGGGATGTCTTTAAATTCTTTTAAAAGAAAATCACGATTTATTAAATATTGCCCGTTGACTATAATTTCCGAGGATTAATTATGTTCATCCCAAGACTATTCAAATTCAAAGTATAATAAGAACATGATTAATATTATCCTTCACAATTACAACATATACATGCACCAAAGGTTGAATGCCATATGAAAACTCACGAAAGTAATTTATGAAGGGAAGAAGTATTTTTTTTAACAATTTTTATTTATCTTAATTAATGCAAATTCTACTTTTATTTACCATTGATATAAAGTGTCGCGATTTGTTCTTATACGCCTCATCTCATGTACTTGTTTTTAATCTAATAGGCGAAATTATTTTTTGATTAATTGCTATTGATTGAATTCGAGATATACTTAATCAACCCAATTTTTATTCTCAACCTATACGAGTTATTTGGCCGACATAAAAAAAATCGTTGACTTAATAAGACAATACCACATATAACATGAATATACCCCTACACCATTCACCATATGCCAATATCGTGAATATAACAGATTTTATCGATGCATCTTTCGGCTATTGATTATGAACATGAACATTATTATGCTAAATATGAACAAGATACAATCAATACTATCTTAGCCTTAAAAATCAGATGTTTAACAATATAGACTAGTAATGCTGTTATCTTGAAATTTCCATACTAGTCTATACTAGCAATTTTAAGAGATGCAATTAATGGCCAGTTTTCTGCCATGTTCCCTATTTTGATGATTCAAATACAACTTATACTGAATGAAAATTCGAAATAAATAACTTTGTTACAATATTTATACAAAAACTTCAAAAGGGAATAATTAGCTAATAGTTATCGTATCAAGCATATTGTCATATTAACCTACACGAAACAAAACAGAAGTTTGAACTACTGAATTTAAACATGTGGAAGACAAAATTATAATTCTCAAACTTCATCTATTCATCATGTTGGAGCTTTTCACCACATGATTTTAAAAGACATGTACCTGGAAATGAAGGCAGAAGGAGTAAAATTCAGCAGTAGCAACAGTAACAAAATCAGCAGAATACCAGTTTTTCCACAGATTTGAGCAATAATAAGACCCGAAGAACCCAGATGAATAGTGACAGAAACTTGAGAAAAATTTCAGATTTAACCGAACAATATTCACAAGCAAACAACGGACAGATTCTAGAAAAGTAACATTTTTCAGATTTTCAGTTTCTTTCCTGTTTCGGACTTCTTGTTTCTGATTTTTCTATTTCTGTTTTCTTTTCTTTCTATCTTCCTTTTCAAATTTCTGTTTCTACTTGACTTCCCACTCTCAAATTTCCTAAAATTTCTCAATAAAGAACTCTTAAACTCTTCTTCAAGTTTTCTGAAGAAAAAAAAACTCCTCAAAAACTCTTCTAAATTCCTCTTAAAGTCTCTCAAACTCTTCCTCAAATCTCCTCTTAAAGTCTGTTTTTAAACTCTCTCTAAGCTCTCTTTTCTCTGAAAAACTCTTCTTTTCCCTCTTAAAACTCATTTTTTTCTGTCTGTCCAGCTCCTGTATTTATACAGGGCTGGTTGCACCCTTTTAGTGCTGGATGGACCCTTTATCCCTTTAAAAATTAGAAAGTTTCCATTAAAAACTACTTTTTAATACTTTATATGATCCTAACATGATTTTCAGCAGCCCCATTATCCCTTGTTTCCCATTAGTATCTTAAACTATAGCCACTAACATTACATTATAATACACTAGCATTAACACCCTGTTTTTACTGTTTCATTCCCAGAAATGCCCCTGACCTACTGTAATTACTGAAAAATCAGAACCTACTGCAAAACAGATTCTAAAATCTGTATAAACTTAACTATCTTTCTGATTTACAGCTATAACCAATCCTATTAACCTCCTAACACAATTGTATTTGACCAACTTTTGTAAACTTGAATTCAAACTGGACATTACAGCAATATTACACTGAATTCAGAACTAACATCATAACAACATATTACTGAAATTATCATAACAATTCAGACTGGATTTAATATTGAACCAAAATCAAACACACACAGGATCATTGTCAATACTGACAATGCCCTGAAACTTTAATGTTCAGACAATAACATATATACAACACTTATTTTGACAGATTCATATAAACCAGGATGATTTAACTGACGAGTATTAGTTAAAAATGATTATCTACAGTATCTGTCAACAAACAGTACATAATAATAGAAAACAGATTGTTTCAATCAGTATTATTATAAATGAGAATTCATAATATAACTAATCAACGAACTTAATCGAGTCGATTGCTTACATTATAAATAGTCACAACCAACAGAAATAATTTCATATTTGACCATATATACGGGCATGAGACAAAGATGATAGAATTAATCAAATAAAATCATGAAAAATTAACAAACTATTAAGACAGACAACAATACACGTAGAATACACAAAGAAATAGAAAATACCTCTGAATCTTCAATCAGCCTCGAACTCAACTCGGCTTTCGGATTTTTTGTTTGAAATCAAACAGACCTTAGTCGAAGTATTTTCCACTGAAAATACTTCGACTAAGGTCGATTAAACCTCAATCCTTTAATCAATTTGGACAAAAATCCAGAAGTTTGGTATTTCTAGGTTTCCTGAAGGTTCGATTTGGGACCTAATCATTTCTGGTTAGATTCGAGGGAAACCAAGTACGACACAAGGGTGAGGGAAGCCTAGGGGTTATTTGGTGTCACTTTGGAACAGATCTGGGTAATTTTTGTTTGGCTCGAATCTTCAAAAGAAGATTCGAGAAACTCTGAAGTGATTCGAGCCAAACAAACAATAGATCCATACTCAGGATGACTAGGGGAATCTATGGTGTTAACTAGGTGCTGTTAGGTTTAGATCTGAACTTGGCTCGAATCTTCAAATGAAGATTCGAGAACCTCCAGGGAGATTCGAACCAAGCAGGTAACATATTCGGATAGAGGGTGTTCAGGGGGTTCTGGGGTGTCAAGATGGTGACCAGCGGCGTTGATGCCGCCGGGTTTCAGGCGGTGGAATCCTAGGGTGGGGGCTTGGGGGACGATGATGAACAGTGTAGGAGGGGGGTGTTCAGTTAGGGGCCGGGGTAAGGCTTGGGATTTATATAGGGGTGGGGTGGATTGGTATCGTCCGTTGGATCAAGTAGAATGGATGGCTAGGATCTATTCACTTAACCAAACGATGTCGTTTGGTTTAAGTTGGGGGACGGGTTGAACCGGGGCAGTGGGTCGGGTAATGATCACGGGTTAGGGTGATGAGATCTCAGCCGTTGGATGAATTGAATCCAACGGCCCTTGATGAAGGGTGATGAAACGTCGTCGTTTCGGTTTGTTTGATTTGGACCGGACATGGGGTTGTTGGGATTGGGCTGTGGGGGGGTTTAAAATGTTTTGGGCCTGGATTTTAATCCAGGTCCGATTTTGTACAACTTGTATTTTTTTTTATTTTCTAATTTCATTATTAATTAATAAAATCTTAATTAAAATTATAAAAACAAAATTACCCTTACAAAGATATTAATTACCTTTTTAACAACTATTAACACATAGACAACATTAATCACACAGTGGAACATTAAAAAAATAGAACAAATGCATATTTTTGTGATTTTATTTAAATTAACTTAATTAAATGCATACTTAAATCCTAGATATACATGAAACATGTATTTTTATTTTAATTTTGTTTAATTATAATAAAGCAAATATTTTACGGGCAAAACACAAACAATTAATAAACGCAACACAAATTCTAAAATTGCACACTAAAAGAAATTAGTTTTATTTTTGATTTATTTGGGAGTAGTTTTCGTGAGGCAAAAATCACGTGCTCACAATACCTTGTCTGATTTGGTCCGAGGTATTTGGCTAACAGGCCGTCGAATGTCCTTTTGTAAAGGTCGTGGTTTTTGAGACTGTATCTGGCCACTTGTATTCAGAGCTTTTTGGCTTCTTTTTTTATCTTGTGGGAGTGTTCCTTCCTTTAGATATGATATGGTGCGATTACGCCAGTCCCAAGTTAAATTTATAGAGTGTACCTCGACTTGGTCTATTGATGAGTGAAGGAGGGTGACCACGTTCTCCTTGGTGATGTTTTTAGTTGTTGCTGCCAGCTTGGCGATACCGTCTGCTTCAATGTTTTGTGCTCGGGGTATTTGGTTGAATCGACATTCGTCGAATTCTGGCAGCAGTTTGTGGATTTTGGTCTGGTATTTCTGCAACCTTTGGTCCTTAATTTGGAAAGTTCCAGTAACTTGATTCACAAAGAGTTGAGAGTCGCAGCGGAGGATGACCCGCCGAGCACCATACTTGAGGGCTAATTTCAATCCTGCAATTACGGCCTCATACTCGGCCTCATTGTTAGTCATTTTAGGGCATCGTACAGATTGATGAATTACTTCGCCTGTCGGGACTTCGAGTACGAGTCCCAATCCTGATCCCGACGCGTTGGACGCGCCATCGGTGCAGAGGACCCAGAGGTCGGATCGTTCAGATGAAGTGCAAAGAGCTTCTTGCTCGACTTCTGGCATTATCTCTACGCTGAAATCGGCGACAAAGTCGGCGAGCACTTGCGACTTTTTTACGATTCGCTGTTTATATGTTATATCGTGCTCGCTCAGTTCTATGGCCCATTTGGTCAGTCGACCTGATAATTCGGGTTTGTGCAAGATACTCCTGAGAGGAAAGGTTGTCACCACCTTTATGGGGTGGCACTGAAAATATGGTCTAAGCTTTCGTGAAGCTATGACTAGCGCCACAGCCAGTTTTTCAAGGTAGGGGTACCTTGTTTCGGCGTCAATTAAGGTTTTGTTGATATAGTAAATTGGAGATTGCGTACCTTTGTTTTCTCGAACTAAAACTGCACTTACCGCGACTTCAGATATGGCTAGGTAGACTAGGAGGCACTCGCCTGGGTCTGCTTTGGCGAGTAAGGGTGGCGAAGACAAGTATGCTTTTAGTTTCCTTAGGGTGTCGACACATTCTAAATTCCACTGGAGCCCATTGTATTTCCTTAATACATTAAAGAATTTATGACATCTATCCGATGACCGTGAGATGAACCTCGACAGGGCGGCTATCCGTCCCGTCAATTTTTGTACCTATTTTTTGCTGGTCAGTGTTTCGGCTATTCCTTCGATGGCCTTAATCTGTTCGGGGTTGACCTCGATGCCTCTTTGTGACACCAGGAAATCGAGGAACTTTCCCGAGATTATGCCGAAATCGCATTTTTTGGGGTTTAGTTTCATGTTGTACCGTCTTAATATGTCGAAAGCTTCCTTCGGATGACTGATATGATCTTCTTTCCTTTTTGACTTAACCAGCATGTCATCGATGTAGACTTCCATTGTTTTACCGAGTTGGTTTTTGAACATTTTGGTGACCAATCTCTGATATGTCATCCTCGCATTCTTTAGTCCGAACGACATTACTTTATAGTAGTATGTTCCCTGGTGAGTGATGAAAGTGGTTTTCTCCTGGTCTTCTTCTTCCATGAGGATCTTATTGTAACCCGAATAGGCATCCAAGAAGCTTAGCAACTCATGTCCTGCTGTTGCATCGATAAGCTGGTCGATGTGTGGTAATGGAAAAGAATCTTTCGGACATGCCTTGTTTAGGTCCGTGAAAACTACACACATTTGCCACTTTCCATTTTCCTTTATCACCATGACCACATTGGCGACCCATTAAGGATATTTCGATTCCTGGACGGAGCCATTTGCGAGCAGCTTATCGACCTCTTCGCTGACGGCTTTGTTGATTGCGGCGTTGAACTTCCTTCTCATTTGTCGCACCGGCAGTAAAGGGGGTCGACATTTAACTTGTGGGTGGTGATATCTTTTGGGATGCCTGGCATATCTGCATGGGAGAAGGTAAATAAATCGGCATGGTCAGTCAAGAAAATATGAAACTTACCTAGTTTCGATAGGTTGTGCCCGATATAAACCTTTTTTGTGCTATCGTTGCCGTCTAGCAGGACGGGATCAAGATTTTCTATCATTGATTCGGATGCTTCCACGATGTCGGGGTCCTTGATAACGTCTATCCGTATGTCAAGTTTGGCTCCTGACATCGTTGATTGCTATGATTCCGCATTTGATCATTTGAGTTGTTGGGTGTGTGCGCAATCTTGAGCTATGCGATAACATTCTTGTGCAGTGCGTTGCTCCCCTCAAATGCTGAATATTCCCCATAAGGTAGGAAACTTGATCACTTGATAAAGATTGGAAGGGACCGCTCGCATAGCGTGTATCTACGGGCACCCTATGATGGCGTTGTAAGTTGTTTCCTGGTTCATGATGTGAAATGTCGTTTCCAGGGTGACTCCTCCGGCTAGGACATGTAGCACTATCTCTCCAGAAGTCCGTTCAACTGCATTATTAAAACTTGTTAGTGTTATACAACACGGTATTATTTTGTCTTCGAGTCTCATCTGCACGAGGACTCGAAGATGGATAATACACGCGCCGCTCCCGTCATCTTCCATTATTCTTTTTACATTAGTATGTGCGATACGTAAAGTGATAACAAGAGCATCATAGTGAGGAAAAGACAAACTATCGGCATCTAACTTATCAAAGATGATACTGTCTTCGAGGTCATCATACCATTCGTGGGGTGATTGATCGTTTTAGTTTATGTATGGTGGTGAACTTGACATGATTGATCACTGCACCATCACCCCCGCCGATGATCATCTATATGGTACGAGCAGGAGAAGGCGGTTTTGGATGTCCTTGGGGCTGTTCACGTCCACGGGCGAAGTTAGTCCATCCTTGATCACTCAGCAGCTCCTTCAGGTGACCCTGGTTTAGCATCCGCACTACTTCCTGTCGTAGTCCTATGCAATCTTCGGTTTTGTGACCCCTTTCTTGGTTAAATTCGCAGAAAGCGCTTGACTTCCGAGTGTTGGGGTCTGACCTCATCTTTTGCGACCATTACACCTTTGGACCGAGTTTCTCTAGGGCGTACACTATTTCTGAAGGAGAAACACAAAAATTGTGAGCGGATAGGAGTGGAGGCATACCTTTCTCGTGTCGATATAGTGTTGTATGTCAAGGAAGAGCATTCGTGTGTCGTGGTGGAGGTGGAGCAGATGTCCTGACGTAGGGTTGATGCCTTTCCCGATCGAAGCGGGACCTCAACTGATCTTTTCGACCGTCATTACGACGATCTTTCTTTACTTCGGTTTGAAGTGACGTCAACCGTTGGGTCGGACCGTTGAGATCGTCCTCGTCGGCTCGTACCTCGGCGCAGTAGTCATTATGGATTTCTTCCCAAGTAGTTGGAGGGTATTTCATGAGCCTGCTTAGCAATTTTCTGGTTGCTCTCGACACGTTTCTATTTAATTCGTTCTGGAAGGATGCTACTGCCATTCCTTCTGACACATTTGGTAAGCTCATTCTCACCCTATTGAACAGAGCTAAGAAGCCCCTGAGTCCCTCGCTGTGCATCTGTCTTACGACAAATATATCATTTACCCTAGCCTCTGCCTTTTTGGCTCCTGCATGGGTGGTGGCGAATTTGTCTGTCATTTCCTCAAATGTTTCTATTGAGCGTGCTGGTAGTCGAGAGTACCATGCCAAGGCTCCCCCTATTAAGGTTTCACTGAACTTTTTCAATAGCACCGATGGTTTCTGCTTTTTTGAAAAATCGTTGCCTTTTACGGCTGTAACCTAGTGGATGATGTGGTCTTCTGGATCGGTAGTACCAACATATATCTTTAAGTAAGGCGGCATTTTGAAGGTCCTTGGAATGGTGTAGGGGGCCGCTTCTTCACTGTATGGTTGCTCGATGAATCGACCAACATCACATTTTGGCAGCAACTTTGGAGCGCCTGGTATTTTGTCAAACCTCTCTTGGCGTTCTTTCATTTGGTCACGGAGTGCCTTATTCTCATTTTCAATCTCCTCCATTTTCTTTAAAACGGCTGCAAGTGTATCATTGCCTGCGTCATTAGCAATATAAGTGTTACCTGTACGGAGGGCGTCTTGCTCACCATCGTTTATCATGACATCTGCATGTGCTACATTCCTATCATCCTTTTGGGCGGGTTTATCAAGTATGGTGTTTAGAGCACTTGTTAGCCTTTCTTCCAGCAATCTTCTTACTACGGGTGGTGCCTCTCCTGTTTCAGATGTGGAGGTTTCCCTCTCGCGCGAAGCAGTCACGCTTTCGTGCGGGGAGGTGAAGTGTCTCCCCCGGGTGTGGTGTTTGGTGTTTCATTTTCGTTATCCTCTCTGCTATCTTCGTTGACGGTGTCTAGGAGGTTGGTTGTGACGCCTACTATGGATTTTTGCCTTGCATCTTCCCCGCCATTGTTGGTTTGTACCAAGCTCGGGAGAAGTGATTATCCCTTTCAGGAGTCTAGATGAAACTATATCTTAGCTAAAGAAATCCCCGCAGACGGCGCCAAATTATTTGACCCAAAAGATATTGAAACCTTTTTGATTAAATCAATTTAAGAAGATAAAAAGGTAAATCTCAATCAAGTATAATAAACTCTAGAATGAAAGATACAAGGGATGAATAAGGTGGATAATATTTCTTGATCTCGTGGAACCGAATGATTAAGCGTCAAATATGACAACCTTGAATGTAGAAAGATATTACAACGGGTGCTCTTAGCCAAAAGTTTCTCCCCTTTACAATGTTTTTTTTCTCACTATATATAAGGGACAATCCCCTCCTGAACCCTAAAAGACATATCATAGAGAGTATTCGAAAGTATATTCATACTGCCTCTTATTAGGCCTACATTATTGCAAAAGTCATGCGTCCTCTAGCCGTTGTCGGTCCTCGCCGTCTTCAACGGCCACATGACGTCATGTTGTGAAGATCTCGTCTCTTGTCGTATTTGTCAGTAGCCGTTATTGTCCAAATTTGGACCTATACACTTCGAAGGGAAGAGAAACGACTTTCCTTTCGGATATTGCAAACGCACAAATGAAACACCTTAGTTAGCGTAAGAAGTTACTCTAAATGCTTTTCACAAAAAAGCAATAAATATATGAGATCAGTAAATAAATGGTATTAAAAGAATATTTGTATATTGTGTTACTTTTTAAAAATGATAGCGAGATTTTTTGTTAATACTTATAGTACTTGAAAGTTGACACCGGTGCCTCGAAATGGTATATGGAGGGGCAAATTCGAAATGGTAACGGTTAAAAACTTTGAACACAAAGGGCACAAAAGTAAATCCATAGTTTTCCTTTGTGGACTCCACATAGAAAGAAAAGGACTGTATGGTGCATTTTCTCCGACCCCACTCTTTTCGACCGTCCTTTTTTTACCCCTCGTGTTCACCAAACAAAAAAAAGAAGAAGAGAAAAATAAAGAATCAAAAATATAAAAAAGAAATAATAAATGCAAAAGAAATAGTACTTATTAAATAAATGGGTGTGAATATGGACATGGAAAACGACAGACTCAACTCTGCATTTTTATTGGATTTTTCGGGGAAGCGGAAAGGAGAGAGAAACAATCAAAGTAAAAGCTTTTAGCCTCTCACTGTCCTCAACACTTGGGTTTGTGTTTTCTTTGAGGAGAAAAAAGTAGAAGAGGGGTGCGTAGGATAAGCAGTGTATGGACTCTGCAGGAGTGTAGTTTAAGAGCTTTTCTGGCTATGGTAGAGTGAGTTTGAGCTAAAAAGCACACTGGAAGTGGAGTGTGTGTAGCCATTTTAGCTGATATCTTGACTTGGGTCGTGCTTCTTTCCTTGATTGGAGGTGAAAAGCGTACCTACGTACAATGGCAGCTGCTGTGCAGTTTAGCTCATGTGGTCAGAGGAGGAGAGGAGCTTTTACTGTAGTTTTGATGTTGGTTTACTTGTGGGGTTCTCTGATCTCGTTATCTTGTGCTGCTAGGCTCTCTTCTGTCTCAAGGCAGAAGCTTCAGGTTGAGAGACACTTAAAAAGGCTCAATAAACCTGCCATTAAAAGCATTGAGGTACTTACTTCACTTCTCTCCCTTTGGTTTAAGCTTAAACCATCTCCTTGTGACAACAATACTCCCCAAAAAAATCAAACTTTATTGAGTTTTGAACTTTTTTGCTGGAGAAATTGGTCAGTCATTAGTGGTCGGAAAATAGTGGTGTTATGAGTGTCATTGTATCCCTAGCTTGTGCACTTATCATTAGCTGCTCTGTTGTTCTGTCCTCCTTCCCATTTTCATTGTCCATTTTTTAGTGATTTTCTCAGCTAATAATTTTTTACTTGAATAGCTATTGCAGTGTTTGGTTTATATTGGTTGCTCCCCATTTTTTTTGTTTTTTTTGTGTGTGTGTGTGGGGGGGGGGGAGTGGGGTTTTTGAGAGAGGGAAAGAGGAGCAAGGGTTACTCTTGTTTTTGGCTCCATTTTGTGTGTCTCCTCCCTTATTCTTGGAAGTCATTCAAATTAGTTATTACTATATCTGAAGTAGAACAATTTCCTTTTGTTAAATGGAAGATATTTGGTTGAGCATGAAGGAAAGGGAGTAAGATTGGATTTTAATGTTGCGACTGTAATGATTATACAGAGTGCAGATGGGGATATCATTGACTGTGTACACATCTCTCAGCAACCAGCTTTTGACCACCCATTCCTCAAAGATCACAAAATCCAGGTCCATATTTCTTTCTCCATTGCTTTCAATAAAAACACTTTTTCAGTGTTTTCTTCTCACATTCCTTAATTTTCTCTTTGAAAATTCTTAGTAATATTCTAATGGGTGTTGTGCATATGATCAGATGCGACCTAGCTATCATCCAGAAGGGCTTTATGATGAGGACAAGATGGCCACAAGGCCTAAAGAAAGAACAAATTCCATCACTCAATTGTGGCAGATGAGTGGAAGTTGCCCTGAGGACACTATTCCTGTAAGGAGAACAAAGAAAGATGATGTACTGAGGGCAAGTTCTGTCAAAAGGTATGGTAAGAAGAAGCACCGAGCTATCCCTAAGCCCAGGTCTACAGATCCTGACCTTATCAATGAAAGTGGCCATCAGGTGCCTAACATTTCTACCATCAATTTTATCGCTTCCAGCTATGTTGCTCGACTCTCCGAAAATGTCGCTGCGTGCGCGTCGGATCCTTCAAAAGTAGTGTATTTTTGGAGGAGCCAACACGGGTGCGACATCATTTTGGAGAGTCTGCAACATAGACTTCCAGAACCATATCTTGATTTTCTTATCTGATTGTTTTTGTGTGTATTGGCAGCATGCAATAGCTTATGTTGAAGGAGACAAGTATTATGGAGCAAAAGCAACTATTAATGTGTGGGAACCTAAGGTACAGCAGCCAAATGAGTTCAGCTTGTCTCAGCTTTGGATTCTTGGTGGTTCTTTTGGTGAAGATCTAAACAGCATTGAAGCTGGTTGGCAGGTATATTAATTAGCTATCTGCTATACTTGGAACTATTTTTTTGAGTTGAATAAAGTTGCAGTGACGGACAATGACACCCGACTGTTCACCTTCACATGTCAACAGTATTGTGTGTTATTATTGAGTCTAACAAGTAAGCATGCACGTGAATGTCAGGTTAGCCCAGACCTCTATGGTGACAATAACACAAGACTGTTCACTTACTGGACTGTAAGTTTCTTGATTTCTCATTTTTATTTGAACTTTATGATCTGTTCTTAATCTTTGGTTACAATATTTGCAGAGTGATGCATATCAAGCAACAGGATGCTACAACCTTCTCTGCTCAGGTTTCATTCAAGTCAGCAGTGCAATAGCTATGGGAGCAAGCATCTCCCCTGTTTCAGCCTATAGAAACTCCCAATATGATATCAGTATTCTTATCTGGAAGGTAAAACTCCAATTTCAAGGTTTTAGGCCATTCTGCCTTTATGTCAAATTGTGGGGCACCAACAGCCAGCATCTCATCAAGTGAATATCAAGAATTCATTGAACACATCATTATGTGGGAAATATCCAAGTGGGTCTTGGGAGGGTAGTTTGTAACCCTACTCGAGGAGTAGAGAGGTTTCCGAAAGACCCTCAATGAAAATATCTAACTAATATAATTAAATTTAACTGTTCTGGAAACAAGAAATTTTTATTATTCCCTTTCAAAAAAATCAAATCTTTATTATCCAAAAACACACAACTCCCAAATTGGTGCCTGAAACACAAAAAAAGAAAAGAAAAAAAGCATTTGTTTCTATTTGCTCATATTTGTTTTTGTTGGTGTAATCCTTTTACATTGGATATTAATTGTAGGATCCAAAAGAAGGACATTGGTGGATGCAATTTGGAAATGACTATGTGTTGGGGTATTGGCCATCATTTTTGTTCTCCTATTTAGGAGAGAGTGCATCAATGGTAGAGTGGGGTGGGGAGGTGGTCAATTCACAACCAGATGGTAAACATACAGCTACACAAATGGGGAGTGGTAGATTTCCAGAAGAAGGTTTTGGCAAGTCAAGTTATTTCAGGAACATTCAAGTAGTTGACAGCTCCAATAATCTTAAATCTCCTAAAGATCTTGGCACCTTCACTGAGCAATCTAACTGCTATGATGTCCAAACAGGAAGTAATGAAGATTGGGGACATCACTTTTACTTTGGAGGCCCTGGTAGAAACCCTAATTGCCAATGAACCTAAAAAAGAAAAAAAAGAAAATCAAGACCTCATTACTGATAATAGCCCCCACCCACCCCTGTAAAATTTAAGTTAGTCTAATGCTATCTCTCTGTCTTGTATACCCTTATGGTTTTTGATTTTTTTTAGGTTTGTGTCAGCAGTAAATGTCAACTTTTTCAGCAGTGTGGGAAGTTTTGACCCTTTTGCTTTTTACACCTTGAAAGGTTCTCCCATGCAAATGAATGGGGAAGTGTGGCCTAGTTTCTCAAAAAGCTAAGAAAGAAACAAAAGGCCTTTTGTCATCTTCTTTGTATTTTATATGCTCCACTCTAAGGAGTACTTTCACTCAATGGAAAATGAAATGAATCCTTCTGGTTTGAGGTATGATTTATTCAAAGAATGTGACTTATTTTAAATTACATTATTTATATTTATTGGTAAAACTAAAATCAAGGATATGAATGAATGGACAGAAGAAAGGCATATTGGATGGGTTGTTAGTGGAAGACATTTATTTTTATCATCTTTGGGTGGTCCATTAACTTTTGTAAAGAGCCCCCACTAATCACAGTATGTCCACCATGTTTAGCTGTCCTTTAACTTTTATTGATCCTTGCTATATTCTTCATTTCTTTTAAGCAGCTGGGTTGCCTATGCATAAATTAAAGTTGCTTCCATTTTGGAAAATGCTTCTTTTTTATTAGAATTTGTTGTAGTGGGGCTGTGATACATGTTATGACTTGTGAGTATAAAAATAATGATTTACTTTTCAAGAATGTTTCACAAGCCGTTGGTATTTGGTAGAGAATATTGTCTTATACTAATAACCAAAACTTGCTTCCTACTCGCTCTTACATTAATATCGACCAAAAAATTTAAAATTAAATTCAGAGGTTTCAGTGAATGGATGTGAAATGCCAATGTGATTATTACTCTTTGTAAATACTGGTGTGGATCTGTTGAAAACTACATCTGGCAATGGAAAAAGACATGAAGTAATTAAGTCATAATCAAATTTACCTAACTAATAGTCCATGCCCCAAGCCTATTTTATTTCATTGTTAATTTGCCAAAAACTTTAAAAGATGACCATCTAAAAACATGTTCTTAGACCTCAAACATGTACATTAAATTATTAGTTAAAAAAGGCAGCTCGGTACACAAAGCATCCCTCGTTCACACAGGATCCGAATATTCCACGGTTCGAATCCGTGACCTATAGATCACACGAAGACAACTTTACCATTGCTCTACTCCCCTTCAAAGTTTGTGAATGTGTCTTATTTTCAGTTCTCAAGATCAGGTGGTTTACCGCCAAAATACATAGGTAAAATATGTTTGATGGAAGTCGTGGAACACAAAGTTTATAGTTTCCTGATTTTTCCCAACATCATTGAAAAGGCAAAAATATACTAATAGTGCATTCTACCGATGTCTTGTGTTGGATCAACAATAGTGCAAAAATGAATGATGGTTTCATTCTTTGGTTGATGCATTAATAGATAAAGGAAAATGGCGGGGGGGGGGGGGGAGGAGAGAAGAAGACCTACAAAAAGAAAATGTTGCAGAAAATCGGTTGATTTTCCAAACAAAGTAAACTATTAATGCTCAAAGCAAAAATTCACACCAAAGGGTTGTTGCTAAAATTTGGTGCATCTTAGACATTGTAGTTGGTCACTTAGGAACTGAACTTGTTGATAACATTAGTATTCTATAGGTCATTATGATTTTCATGATTTAATAGACATAATTAGCTTTCTTAAATCGATTTGTAATTGGATGTAAATGGTGGTTATCATGGGAAAAATTTGGCACTAATAATCCAGAATTGCTTCAAGAAGTGGTTACTTTTAATGATTTAGTACTAATACTAATAATAATTAGTGCTTATGATCAAAATTAGATAGGCCCTGCATAATATGAAGTTATCATTATCATTCAGAAAATTACAATGTCCACGGTTTAAATGTTATCCCCGGTGAAAAAAATCTTGGGAAAATAGTCTCCAGCTCTTGGCGACCGCAAAATTTTCCTATATGAAAATTTCTGGTATTTGCCATGTTTTATGGAAAATTTCTAGCAATTGCCTTGTGGCAAATCCTAGTGATGACCATATGAAAAAATCTGGCGATTATCATGAGCGCTTCTTAAAATTCTAGCCGAAGGCTATTTTCTAACACTTTTTTTACCAAGGTTAAAATTAAAACGTCAATGACACTATTTGTGCAAATAACCCAAAATAGAAGGAAAGCACAATGAAAATAGGCCACTCCATGGGCTTAGGGCCTCCGAACCTATTTAATAATATAGAAAAAATAATATTGAATAGTCACTCTTAAAATAATAGTTGAAAAATATTTTTATATATATATATATATATATATATATATATATATATATATATGTGTGTGTGTGTGTGTGTGTGTGTGTGTATGTGTAATTTTTGGCTACCAAATGTTAATAGTTTTTGACGCGGGCTAAAAGTGTAAAAAATCCTTTAGTATACCCAACCTTATGAAAAAAGGCTTTTTCGTATATATACCATATATGAAACTATATTACCAAATATGTGCATAGTTTGCTTATTACCCTTCATGCTAATAGTATTTCTACCTAATATACACAATGCATTAAATAAGGAATCAATGTAGCTTTATGATTCCTTATTTTGCGCGCTAAAAAAAAGAAATTAAATATTTTCCAGATCTTCCCCAACGCAAATCACGCACATTCCATAATTATCGTCGGCTTCATTCTGATCTTCCACAACGCAGAACAAGATTTTCCATACTCCGTTTTTGCGATACACTCGGTTTCCATAAATTCTCTCTACATCTCTCTCTATCTCTCAATCGCAAATTTCAGTAATACAAAACAAATGAAAAGAGAACATCAATTCCACCATTGACAGCCATTAAAAAGCTTGAAAGCTTTGTATTCAAATTTGGATTTTTAAAAATAATTATTTGTTTGGATTGGGTGTTGTTGAAAATAATCGAGAATATGGTTTGGAGTTTATATCTCAATTTTGAGGTGTTTTGGTTATAGGTGTTAAATGGGTGGCCCGGGTCGGGCCGGGTTGCTATTTTTTGGACCCGTACGGGTTACGGTCCGGGGCGGTTACGGGTTGTGGCTTAACGAGTTTAACGGGTTCGGGTTCATCCGGGTAAAAATTGAATCGTAAGGGTTACAGGTTAAGGGGCCGGGTCGGGCCGGGTTTAGTGTATTTTTTAATTTTTTTTGTATTTTGTATAACTATTGTAAGTTATATTAATAATTTGTATTAATTTAAAGATTACAAGTTATATTAATACAAAAGTATTAATATAAATTGCAAGTGCTACATTTATTTCAAAATTCAAAATTAAAGTTTGCATTTAAAAAGTAAATTAACAAAAAATAGTAAAACTAAATTTTCATGCATAATAAATTAACAATACTTCAAATTAATCTAACAAACTAAAACATTAAGCATAAATACGTCTAATAATTTTAAAATAACACAAATTGTCTTGAAATCTTAAATACGAATTTTCGGAGGACGCTCAAGACAATACTTTATATGCCTCCTTAAATTGTCTGTGCCAGACTCTGAACGAAAATTTAAGACTTGACCACAATTCTTGCACTTTACTTTCTTACCTTCTTCATTTTCTTCTACCGCCTCAAAGTGTTGCCAAACATATGAGTGCAGTCTAGAAGTATGAGGCATGATTTAAATTGAATTGAGATTTGAGAATTGAGAATTTGAGATTGAGACTTGAAATCTTGAAAATTGGAAAATGAGAGAATGAGAGAAATTGAGATTGAGAAATGAGAGTTGAGTGAAGAAATGAAGAAGAAGGGGGTGTATTTATAGTTTTAGAGAAGGTTAATTTTGTAAATTGAAAAAAGGTTAAATTTTAAAGAAAAAAGAGGCTATTAATGCAATTAACCCGTTGGGCAACAAATCCCTGTCAGATCTGACCGTTGCCAACGGTTAGTGGGCCCCACTTAATTCAAATAATTAAAAAAAAACAAAAAAAAAAGGTTGTACCGGGCTGGGCCGGTTTAACCGGTACATGGTATTGTTCACGCGGACCGGGTTTGACCGGTCCGGTTAACCGTTACCAAAATTTAAACGGACCACCCCCCTCTACCCCTCCTACCCAGCCCCACCCGGCCCCCTATGTATCGGGCCGGTCCGGTTACGGGTTAACCTGACCTGTTAGACACCTTTAGCTTTGGTGAAGATTAGACTTGGTTTTGACTGAATTTCAGATTAAAACTCGAAGAAGAAGAAGAAGAAGAAGAAGACATAGTGCAGAAATTGTAGAAAAATTGTAGACAATTGTTTATTTATCTTTTATTCATTTACATATTGTATGAAAGTTGAACAACATTGTATAAAAATTGTATTAAAGAGGATGATTTAGTACTATTTTGGACAAAAATATGTATAAAAAATATGAAACATACATTTTAGGGGAAGCATGTCGATTTCAAATATGTACCCAGTTTGTAGATATTTTGTAGATAAATTGTAGATTATTTGTATTCTGATTGTAGATGTTTATTTTCTGTTTTCACATATAAAAACAGCTAAAACTTTTACAAATCTTTTGACAAAAACGCAATTATGTCGAAAATCCCAATTAAACTACAATCGAATGGGAATTGAGATATTAAAATTCAATATACCCAGTTTGTAGATATTTTGTAGATTATTTGTATTCTGATTGTAGATGCATTGTTTTCTGTTTTCACAAATCTAAAACGACTAAAACTTCTACAATATCTTCTGCAAAAAATACAATTATATCGAAAATACCAATTAAGCTACAATCAAATGGGAATTGGAATATTAAAATTTAATGTACCCATTTGTAGATATTTTGTAGATAAATTGTAGATTATTTGTATTCTGGTTGTAGATGCTTTGTTTTCTGTTTACACAAATAAAAAACGACTAAAACTTTTACAAATTTTCTGCAAAAAATAGTCAACAATTTTTCTACAATTTATCTACAATTGCTGCAATATAATGTATGTCATGTCTTCTTCTTCTTCTTCTTCTTCTTCTTCTTCTTCTTCTTCTTCTTCTTCTTCTTCTTCTTCTTCTTCTTCTTCTTCTTCTTCTTCTTCTTCTTCTTCTTCGAGTTTCAATATGAAATTCAGCCAAAATCAAGTCTAAATCTTCACCAAAACCCCTCAAAATTGAGATATAAACTCCAAAACATATTCTCAATTATTTACAACAACACCCAATCAAAACAAATAATGATTTTGAAAACCCAAATTTAAATTCAAAGCTTCAAAGCTTTTTAATGGCTGTCAATGGTGGAATTGTTGCTCTCTTGTCTCTTTGAAGGTTTGTTCTTCTTCATTGAGAAAATTTGAAGCTGAAGGTAAATGTGTGTATGAACTTTGAAGATTTGACTTCAATTTTGACTGGTTTTAGAAGAAAAAAACTTGAAATTGGACGTTAATGGAAGGAACAACATATGTTTGGAATAATGGGTTTGAAACGTGGGTGTGAGTGTGGGTGTGGGTTTGGGAGAGAGAAACGTGGGGGGGGGGGGATTTGGAGGAATATACGGTAGCGTTAATTAAGGAGTGATATACGGTATATTAATTGTACAGTTAAAACACATTATGATATAGAATTGGTAATTAGGTATACTAAATGTAATTAAATCAAACTTTAAACATTGAAGATAATATAGTTTTCTATATGGAATAGGAATATAAAAATTCCTATGAAAAAGGGGTTGGTGTCAGAGGAAAAGCCTAAGAAGTGGAGTTACATTAACAAGAAAGCCCAATAAAAAGGATAAATTGGTCTTGTGCAAAATCTCGGGCTTGCACTCTGGGCCATGGAGGCCCATAATCTAACTTCATTTTTCATTTACCCCATATTCTAATTTAAAATTTTCAAGAGTAGTTTCTAATTGGTATTCGTCGTTCTAAATTTCAAGTATAAGTTCTTAAGGGAAACAAGAAAAAGAAAAGAAGGATTCTATTTTGTTAATAAATATTGGAACACAATCATAATTTTTTTAAATTGTGGACTTGTGTATCCCATTCGGTGAAGTTAGTATGACTAGATTTGGAGTTAAACTAAATAAAGGCACATTTTCTTAGGGCAATGATTATATTGGCTTAAGCACCTTCTACTTCAATTAATTAGAAGATACTGAAACTAGAGTTAAAAAATTTAACTCATAAATTGAAATGCAAAGAACTTTAAATGGACAAGGAAAATTGGCATTGAATAATATTTTACCAACATGAATGTTGTCCATTGTGGGGAGAAATTAGTAAATAGCCACTCCTTAGATCGGCCATATTTTAAACTGTCACGATAAAGTAGCCACTCATTAATATGATAATACATATTTGGAAAAAAATATAAAATATAGAACAACTTCACGAATGATTACCGGACTTTAAATATTTATAAGTTCAAAATTTCCTAGAATTTGAATGACCTGAAGCAATGAATTCAAAAACCATGGATTGCTCCTGATTTTTTCTCGATTTTGCACTAATGAGCTCAAAAATCCTGAATTTTGTATTTAGAGGTTAAAAATTGTTGAAGTATAATGTGAATTCAAAAACCATGAGTCGTTCCTGAATTTTGTACTAGTAAAGGTTAAAAAATTAATAAATTTACCCGGATTTTTTGTATTTTAAGGATAAAAATTACTGAAGTATAATGTGAATTAAAAAATCATGAGTTATTCCTGAATTTGCACTAGTAAGGGTTTAAAAACCAGTAATTTTTCCTGACCATGAATCATTCTTGAATTTTTCTAGAATTTGCACTAGTAAACGTTCAAAAACTAGTAATTTTCCCTAACCATGAATTATTTCTGAATTTTGCATTAGTAAAGGTTCAAAAACCAGGAATCGTTCATACAATTTGGATTTTATACTAGTAAAGGTTCAAAATTGCTGGATTTTAAAAATTCTAGCATAATTTACTGGGGTTCCACTTGTCAAAGTATTGAACTCCAATATCGATTATTGGAGTTTTATTCCACATTTTAGTTGGGGGCAAACACGCCAGATTAATTAAATTGGTGACGACTTTTCCATTACAATGTAAAAGATGGCCAAGCCCTAATAGTGGGTTTTTCATTCCTATACACTATTGGAAACTTTATTACCCTAAATGTTCATGTTTATTAAATTACCCTACACAAGTTTTGTTTACAAAATATATACATTACATCTTAAAAGGCTTCCAATCCATTATTAGTGCCTTCAATTAAGGGATTTAGTTACATCCCTTTCTTTTTTTTTCTCCTCTTCTCTTTCCATATTTTTCTTCCACCTTAAAATACGGTAATCTATTTCGTATTTCGTATTCTGTATTTCATATCTCTTATATTGTTGGTATTTAATTATGCATTTTATGGTACTAATATATCGGCTCCTGTTGCTTTTTTTTAGCCGACGGTCTCCTGGAAACAGTCTCTCTATCCTTCGGGGTAGGGGTAAGGTCTGCGTACATATTACCCTCCCCAGACCCCACTTGTGAGATTATACTGGGTCGTTGTTGTTGTTGTTTAAAATACGGTAATCTTCCTGTACGAAAATCAATAATCACCAATTTTAAGCGTTCCCAGTTTATTTATTATCTCTTACTCATGTTGATTTTGGCGATAGGAAAAATATTACGTCAAAGTATAAAAGTTGAGTAGTTCATTGATTTGAATAATTGAAAATTGTGTATTTGCATAAATGAATAATATCTAACATTTTGTCACGTCACAAAATAAAAACAATATTCATGTAAATGTAGATTGGAATGAATGGAGCAACTACTTGCCCGAGGAGCAGCTAAGCAAAAGGAAATAATAGACTATTCCTGATGATAGATAAGTAGCTGGAGCTTTCATATTGTGACCGACTGTTCAGTTTTCTTCTCAATGGCAACATCAACAACACTAATAAGGATAAAATATGGAATTATATTATAATACCAATCACCAAATATGTAGAGCCTCAATTTCACACTTAAAATTAGTTTGTTCACATCTTCATATTTTTTCTATAAATAAAAAAGTCAAAAATCAGTACCAATATTTAAAAGTTTATGTTGGCCCAAGTAAAGGTGAAGTTTTGAAGACTGATAAAGGAGCTCAGACATGGATCAGGTTCATCTTGTGAAGCACAGTTATGATCAACTCAAACATGTGAGATACACGTGAAGGAGATAAATCTAACTTATCAGAAGTAATATCTCCTTATTATGATCGAAAATGTTGCATATTGGATAAGGAGAAAGACTCCTTACACAAAGAGAACACGGTTTAGGAAAAAGATAGAGTAAAAGTATGAGATCAACTAGAACTCTTCAACCATGGAAGAGTAACATCTGTATCTTAGTCAATCTCTAATTACTAACTCTTTAAATATTAGTGTTGTTCTCTTTTACAGGAATGCACATAAGCAGAAGTAAAACATGAATTGAGAGCAAAATAGCAAGACAATTTTACAAGCAATTTATGTGTGATTTAAGTATGCAATCCTGAAGCTACTTGAACCAGATGGAAGAACCAGTTCCAAGTGTCTATCTTTTATTCTAGTTCAATTGTAGTAGGTGATTTAACATTGTACCTTTCAGCTTATAGAAGCAATTGTATTAGGTACTTAGAGTTTTCAAGTTAGAGTTAATTTGAAGTTGTCGCAACAGTTGAGACTGTGTGCCACAACGGGATTAGAGTTAATCCTAGGTTTACAATAAAGTTTTTTATAAATGCAGTTTATGGCTCAGTGATTTTAGTGGAGAGTTTGGGAAAATCCTACTGGAAGGTAGGTCGTGTTTTTTTCACCTTTTGAGCCAGGTGTTTTCCACGTAAAATCTCCGCATTCTTTATTTTCTGTATTTATTATTCCGTAACAGTAGTAGTTGGAATACATAGAAGAACCAGGTCCTTCTATAATCAAGCTAAGTGAAAATTGGGTACCACACAAATCATCCCCCCTTGTGTGGTATTAAAGTATAAAACATCAATTGGTATTAGAACGAGTTATCTTTGAAGAGGCTAACACCTTAGGAGCAGATCAAGATGAGTGCACCACCTGGAAACTGTGAAGGACAATCCACTGCTAGGCCTCTACTCTTTAATGGTTAGTACTATTCATGGTGGAAGAATAAGATGAGAGACACATCATAGGAGAAGACTATGAACTCTGGGACATTGTTACTGATGGTCCCTTAGCTACTACAAAGAAGAATGCTGAAGGAGTGGACGTGCCAAAGACGAGAGCTGACTGCACTACTGCTGAAGGAGAGGACGTGCCAGTAGAATTCAAAGCTGTACTACTGCTAAGGAGATCTGGGACACTCTACAAGTGGCCCATGAAAGAACTCCTCAAGTAAAGAGATCAAGAGGAGCACTGTTGTATTCTCAATATGAAAATTTCACCATGAAGGAAGGTGAAACCATCCAAGTAATGTACACAAGGTTTACAACACTGACAAATGAACTTAAGTCTCTTGGAAGAATTATTCTTGAAGAAGACAAGGTTGAGAAAATCTTGACAAGGGTCTTGCTAGTAACTTGAGAAAGCAAAATCACTGCTATTCAGGAATCAAAGAACATTGCCACTCTCAAGTTGGATGAGCTGATTGGAAATCTCATTGCCTATGAACTGAGAAGGCAAACCATGAAGATGGATGCACCCAAGAAGGAAAGAAGCCTAACTCTTAGAATAGCTGAAGGTGTAGACTTAAAAGATGATGAAATGGCTATAATCACAAGGGATTTCAAGAAGTACCTAATGAGAGGGTGCAACCTTCAACAAACCAAGGGCCCCTGAAAACAGACCAACGAGGGCTGCTACAAATGTGGTAAGACTGACCACATGGTCAAGAATTGTCCTCAGTGGGAAATTGAATGGAAGAAAGAAAGGGCTGAATGAAGAAACGGGAAGACGGAACAGGTTCAACCCAAGAAGAACAAAGGATCAACAAAGGTTATGGTTGCTTCTTGGGGAGAAAGCTTAGATGGGGATTCAGAAGATGAAGCTGGAGAAGAACAAGCACTTATGGACATTGGAGAATCAAATGATGAACAAGAGGTAAGTGTGATTCATCTCAAAGACAAGATTAAATTTTTGTCTAAAGAAAAGCTATCTGAATTACTGCTAGACTTCATGTATGAGTCTGAGGTCATAAACAATGAGAAGGAACAGATGTCTAGAGAATGTGTGATCCTGAAAGCCAAGTGCAAAAATCTGGAACTCAGGGCTAGTAAAAGTGATAGTAAAAATACTGAGTTAAAAAACCAAGTTCTTAAACTTGACATCACTGTCTTAGAACTTAGATCTGAAAATTTAAAACTGAAATTAGGAACAGGTAAAAAGAAAGCTGATCACACACATCTCACCTTAGAAGAAAATCTAGGAAAAATAAAGGATGAGTTGTATAAGAGAGATGAGCACATAAGAGTCCTAAAAGAAGATCTAGGCAATATGAAGCATGAACTAGACAGAACTTGCAAATGGAATAAGTCTTCTGATGCGCTATCCTGGCTGCAAGAGCACCACAATAGCAATAATAAATGACTTGGCTATGGGACCCCAGCACCTAAATGGGATCCCAAAAGCAAGTATATCACACTTCCTGAGAACAAAATTTGCACACACTGTGGCAAGACTGGTCATTACAAAAGTGAATGTAATGCAAAAGAAAAGGCCAGTCAAAAGAACAAAATCTTTGTTCAAGAGAAAAATAGGCTGCCTGGATGGGCTAAAAGGAATTTAATTAACCCTTTTGCCTATAGAAAGGGACCCAAACTAGTTTGGGTTCCTAAGACTAACCCCTGATTTCTTTTTGCAAGTCCAAGTGAAGGGAAGTAGCCAAATATGGTACATGGATAGTGGATGCTCAAAGCATATGACTAGAAGTAAGAACCAGTTCCTTTAACTTAAGGACCTAAAATAAGGTAATGTCTCCTTTGAAAATGGTAAGAAAGGTGAGATCATTGGGGTTTGAAAGGTAGGTAAGACATACTCACATTCCATTAAAAATATCTATGTGATACCCCATGTGTTTTTTTTCTCTTCTCTTACGTAATATACGTAACGTGGCGTGGTTATATTAGGTATATATGATTGGGTATAGAACATTGGGAGAATAAGACTAAAAATGTGTGGAAATATCAAGGAACTAACTAAAGTTTTAGGTCAAAGGAATCCCTTAAACAAAGGTTCGTGGTTAAAGAAATGGCTCGGGTAGCACCTCGCGCATTCGAAAGGTTTAAGTTAACTTGCACCTATGGGATAAGACTAAGAGTGTCTAATATGCTAAGAATAGTGTGTTATGAGATATTATAATATCACACGGGTCACATGTTAAGTTTTGGAGTCAAGCAAGTTGCAAAATAAAGGTCGGCAAAGGTTATCGTAAATTTCTCTAATAATTTTTCTAAACTTTGGGTCAAATGTATCAGATCATTTCTCCCAATATATAATGAGTTATGGGACCCACAACCTATTTAATCGAAGGCCTACAAGTCTAGTTCGCAACCAATAAAACCTCACATCAAACGGACATTGGAGTAAAAAGTTATGACTGTTTTACCCCGGACTGTTCAGGCTGAAATGGGGTCGCGAACCGAGTCGGGTCAAACAAGTGGTATAAGTCGGCAAATCCGACTTGTAAGACCCTAAAATATTTCATTTTCGTACCAAAATAGTGAGGGAGCTGAATAGAGGGTTCCATGGTGTTCTTGAGTACATTTTTAACGATTTCTACCGTTAAAGTTTGTCCCCGTGCCTAGAAACTCAATCTCTACGCTTTGCAATCGTTTTCCCCTTTAATTAGCTGTGTTTGGAGCTATTTTTGGAAGATAGTAATTTGTTGTTCTTGCTGGTTCTTCAGGCTTTATACTTGATTTTCCAAGGTAATCATCTTGGGACTCTTTTATGATCGTTTTTACAAAGTTCTACGGACGTTTCGTCAAGTTAGGGCCATATGGAAAATATGCCGATTTAAACTCAATTATGAATTGTTTATAGGTGCGTATAAGATGAATATATATAGTGTTTGCAAAGCTTAGGACATAAGGAACAACTTTCGTGAAGGAACTACATGCATTCAGACGTTCGTTGGAAAGGTATGTTAAGGCTAAGCTCCATCTTTCCTTTTTGCACGAATTCTTGGAAATTCCTAAGATGTCAAATGTGATATTTTACTATTCTATTGCTAGAAAGACCTTTTGTGAAAGGCATTGGGATCATAGCTGAAGTATTTTCATGATGCTGTTAGGTTGATATTCCACTCGTTCGGTTAATTAGGGTATTCGACATCTATATATGTCATTTTGTCGGCTTTCTTATCCATATGTATATATATATGAATTCTTATTCGTCTTTGGGTTGTGTGACTAAACAAAATAAAGGAATTTAGTATTTACGATCAGTCCTTCTTCCTTGTTAAAGTATATTTTAAATTCCCTAAAGTGACACATCGATTTCCAAAAATCTCAAATATAAATTTTACGTTTAAACTATTAAAACACTTGATTTTTTGATATACTTTCCTTTACTAATTATCAAGAAATCAGGTATAAAGACTAAGTGAAACACCTTAAGCTTTTTATGAAGATCTTCAAAGTTAAGTTATCTTTCTAAAAGTCGAGTTAAGTTTTCAAGCTTATTTATTCAAAGAAAACATATGAGGCTGCACGAGACAATTGTATGTGATACGAAGGTGATTATGAGATTATAAGAATAAGAGTACCAATAAGCAAAGATAGGCTAAGTTCTTGTTATGGCCTATTATGTGCATTCAAAATTCATATCATACATGGCATATTATGCATGGACTTCGAGCTATAATCGGAGGTAAGGGGCCTATTTGCCCGAAAAACTATATATATTGTACAGATGACCAAAGGTTGGAAATAAGATACTGGTTAGCTACCGGGACAGACCGCCATTGCTAGCATTTGGTTGGGTATGTCATGCATTTGCATCAATATATATGTATTCATGACATATGCTTACACGAGCATACCATGCATAATTGATTACTATGAGGTGATATGTCGGTCATGGAGGCTATAAGAGTTTCAGTGTCAGGTGGTTTCACTATTTTTTTACATCAGCTATGTATGATTCTACTTTCTGCCTTACATATCGGTACATTTTTATTCGTACTGATGTCCCATTACATGGGGACACTGCATTTTTGTTTCGTGCATACAGGTCCAGGTAGGGACTCTGATCGACCCCTCCGCTAGGATTTCGGGGTTCAGTTGTGAGTTGGTAAGCTCCACCTCTTCCTGGAGCTTTCATCGGATGGTTACTTTTGTGTACAGTTTGGGTATAGTCGGGGCCTTGTTCCGACAGTTCTTATGACACTCTTAGAGGCTATTGTGGGCACAATATTCTGGGTTTCTTTTTGCAGCTTTCAGTATCCAGCCCATAGGCTTGGCATGTATATATATGTGTGTCGGCATGTATGTCTCCAATCGCGGCCTCGTCGGCCAACTAGTACTTTATTATTTTGGCTCGTCTACCTTTGTTTATATGGCTTATTGTTATTCAGGTTATGATTTTTACGGTCCAGTCTTAGTATTTCAGATGTTGTGCCGCTCGATCTGTTGGGCCCCAGTTTAGTTAGCTAGTATGTTTAGTGGCCAACTCGATTGAATACAGTATCAAGTGCCAGTCGTGCCTCCTCTAGTTTGGGGCATGACAAACTTGGTATCAGAGCAGGTCGTGTCCCAGGGAGTCCACAAGCCGTGTCTAGTAGAGTCTTGCTTATGGGTGTGTTGTGCACCACACTTATAATCAGGAGGCTATGAGGCATTTAGGAATGTTTATGTTTCTTTCAATTAATAGATCGTGCTATAGAGCGAAGTTATAAGAACATATGAAATCTAAATCGTGCTTTGTGTTTCTTATCTTATAGGCTACCTACGCTCAGGAGATGGCACAGCGAGAGATAGGTATGAATCCGGGGGGAGGTACTAGTCGTTCCCCACCGGGTCAGAGGGATAGATTTCCCTTAGAGGCATGCAATGAGTCTCCAGTACCCCTAGTTTCAGCTTCCCCATCACTTGTTAGAGCCCAAGGAGATGTAGTAGCCCCAGCCTCACCAGTTATATTAGTACCTGAGGCAGTTGGAGACACAAGACTCTAACACCTGTTGCTCTACCATTAGAGACTAGAGAGCAGGGGATGAGGGAGGCAGTTCAGTTGCTGACTAGGATGGTTTCTATTCATGAGCGACAGCTAGAGGCGGGAGTAGATGCCCGGAGAGATCGGACAGGAAGCTCGTCGGTACAAGAGTTTTTTCACTTGTCCCCTCTATTATTTACAGGATCCAGTTCCACTGAGGATCCCCAGGACTTTATACACCAAATGTATAGAGTATTGAGGGTGATGCATGCCTCTGTCACCGAGGCTGTGGAGTTGGCTTCTTTTCGACTACGTGATGTAGCCGTCCTATGGTATGAGGCATGGGAGAGATCTAGAGGACCTGATGCTCCGCCAGCAGAGTGGGAGGACTTCTCTGAGGCTTTTTTAGCCCATTATTTGCCATGGGAGGTTCGGGAGGCCCGTCTTGAACAGTTTCTTAGCCTGAAGCAGGGGATATGAGTGTGAAGGATTATAGCCATAAGTTTAATTCTTTGGCGAGGTATGCACCAGATATTGTACGTACCATGAGGGCTAGAGTTCATCATTATGTGGATGGTTTGGGGGATCATCTGATTAGAGACTGTAGGGTAGCATCCCTATCGGATGATGTAGATATTTCCCGCATACAGGCTTTCGCTCAGACTACAGAGGACCTTTCCCATCGGATTCGTGATACTCGCAGGGATAGGGAGCAGAGTAAGAGGGCTTATACTATGGGGTCTTATAGGGAGCGACAGGGTGATTTCAAGCCCCCACTCCATCGATATCCACCTCGATCAGCAGGTAGTTTCCCACCACAAATGCAGGGCTAGTGGTTTGATCGTTATATTCAGTTAGGACCGGGGTAGAGGTCAGGCCAGCCTGAGAGCCATCGATAGGAGCGTTACGCACAAATGAGACAACCTATTCCTCCATGTACTCAGTGCGGTAAGCTGCACACTAGGCAGTGTAGACAGGGTTCGAGTGCATGTTATCATTATGGGCAGATAGGACATTTTATTAGTCGGTGCCTGGGGTTAAGCAGAGGTGCACCAGTTCAGCCTTCAGGATCCACAACAGCCTCTTCGCCCTCAGTCCGTGCTCCCCGACCAGGTCCACAGTCTAATCAGGGATGTGGTAGGGGGAGAGGTGGAGGAGACACCTCAGGTTCTAGTGGTGGTGGCCAGAACCGCTTTTATGCACTCACAGGCCGACAGGATTCAGAGGCATCCCTAGATGTTGTCACAGGTATATTGACAATACATTCTCATGCCATTTATGCATTGATAGATCCCGGCTCTACATTTTCATATATTACTCCATTTATTGCTGGTAAGCTTGACATAAGATCTGAGTTGTTGCCACAACCAGTTGAGGTGTCTACGTCAGTTGGCAACTCTATTATTGCTAATCATGTCTATCGAGGTTGTACGGTGTTAATTAATGACCATCCACCTTCTGTTGATTTAGTGGAATTGGTTATGCTAGACTTCGATGTCATTATAGGTATGGATTGGTTGGCAGCTTGTTATGCTAATATTGATTGTCGTGCAAAGTTGGTCCGATTTCATTTTCTGGGTGAGCCTGTCCTTGAATGGAAAGGTAATGCAGCCACGCCCAAGGGTAAGTTTATTTTATACCTTAGGGCTCAGAAGTTTATTGCTAAAGACTGTATATACCATTTGGTTCATGTCAGGGATATAAATAAGGAGCCAACGACTCTTCAATCGGTTCCTATTGTGAATGAATTCCCGACGGTATTCCCTGACGAGCTTCCAGGAATTCCCCCCGAAAGGGAAATCGATTTTGCTATAGATTTACTTCCTGATACGTAGCCTATATCCATTCCTCCCTACAGAATGGCTCCGGTAGAGCTAAGGGAATTGAAGGAACAATTGAAGGACTTGCTCGATAAAGGCTTTATTAGGCCAAGTACATCCCCATGGGGTGCTCTGGTGCTCTTTGTTCGAAAGAAAGATGGCTCCTTGCGGATGTGTATTGACTACATGCAACTAAATAAAGTCACTATCAAGAATAAGTATCCTCTTCCACAGATTGATGACTTGTTCGACCAGTTACAAGGTGCCAAATGCTTTTCGAAGATCGACTTGCGATCCAGTTATCATCAGCTACGAGTCAGGGATATTGATATCCCAAAAACAACATTTAGGACGAGGTATGACCATTTTGAATTCCTTGTCATGTATTTTGGGCTTACAAATACCCCAACGGCCTTTATGGATTTTATGAACCGGGTATTCAAACCAATCTTGGATGAATTTGTGATTGTGTTTATTGATGATATCTTGATATATTTACGATCGGAAGCCGAGCATGCGGACCACTTGCGAATTGTATTCCGGACTCTCTAGGACTACAGGTTATATGCTAAATTCTCTAAATGTGAATTTTGGCTAACTTCTGTAGCTTTTCTTGGTCATGTTATTACCAGCGATAGTATCAAGTTTGATGGCCAAAACCTTGAAGCGGTGATGACTTGGCCGAGGCCCTTGAATCCGACAGAGGTTCGTAGTTTTTTAGGCTTGGCAGGGTATTACCGAAGGTTTGTGGAAGGATTTTCCTCTATTTCTGCACCATTGACGAAGCTGACACATAAGAGAGCTAAGTTTCAGTGGACTGAGGCATGTGAAAAAAGTTTTCAGGAGCTAAAGAAAAGGCTTATGACGGCATCTGTCTTGACTCTTCCGGATGGCACCGAGGGTTATGTTGTCTATTGTGATGCCTCGAGAATTGGCCTAGGTTGTGTTCTTATGCAGCATGGTAAGGTTATTGCGTACACCTCCAGACAGTTGCGGAAACATGAACAGAACTATCCTACGCACGATCTTGAGTTAGCCGCAGTTGTCTTCGCCCTAAATATTTGGTGGCATTATCTATATGGGGTTCATATTGATGTTTTCACTGACCACTAGAGCCTTCAGTATTAATTTAAACAGAGGGAGCTGAACCTAAGACAAAGAAGATGGCTAGAATTACTAAAGGACTATGATGCTGATATTTTATATCATCCCGGTAAAGCTAATATTGTTGCTGATGCTCTTAGCCGAAAGTCCATGGGCAGTCTAAGCCATGTTAAAGTTGATAAAGGTCAAGATGACAAAATACCTATGCCAACTAGCTAGTTTGCATATGCGTTTGGTAGATGCAGAGGGTGGACACATTCTCGTTCAGAATACGGCAAAATCTTCTTTTGTTACTAAAGTGAAAGAGCGACAACACGAGGATCCTGAGCTTATAAAACTGAGGGAAAGTATTCCACAGCAGAGACAACCTTTATTTGAGCTAACTGGAGATGGAGTCCTTAGATACCAGGGCCGCTTATGTGTACCGATAGTCGGAGAGCTCCGTGCCAAGATTCTTTCGGAGGCCCATTATTTTAGATATGCAGTTCACCCCGGAGCGACAAAGATGTATCGGGACCTTCGATAGATCTATTGGTGGAATGGAATGAAAAAAGATATCGCGGAGATGGTAGCCCAATGTCCTAACTGCCAGCAAGTTAAAGCCGAACATCAGAGGCCTGGAGGCCTAACTCAGTGTATTGAACTTCCATTATGGAAATGAGACATGATAAATATGGACTTCATCACCGGTTTGCCTCGCACTCCATGGAGGTATGATTCTATTTGGGTAATTATTGATAGGCTTACAAAATTTGCTCATTTTATGCCAGTCAGGACGACATATTTAACCGAGGATTATGCCAAGCTTTACATTCGGGAGATTGTGCGCCTTCATGGGGTACCATTATCTATTATCTCTGATCGAGGGGCTCAATTTACAACACATTTTTGGAAATCTTTTCAGAAGGGTCTAGGCACGTAGGTAAATCTTAGCACAACTTTTCATCCGCAAACTGATGGACATGCAGAGCGTACTATTCAGACAGTTAAGAATATGTTACGTGCCTGTGTGCTAGATTTTAAAGGAAGTTGGGATGATCATCTACCTCTTATTGAGTTCGCTTATAATAACAACTTCCAAGCTAGTATTCAGATGGCGCTTACGAAGCACTATACGGGCGGAAGTGTAGGTCGCCGATCGATTAGTTCGAGGTCGGGGAAGCAGAGTTGCTAGGTCCTAATTTAGTCCAGCAAGCAATGAAAAAGGTAAAACTTATTAGAGACCAGCTGCGTACAGCACAAAGTTGGCAGAAGTCTTATGCAAATGTTCGACGATGAGACTTAGAGTTTGATGTAGAAGATTGGGTTTTCCTGAAAGTATCGCCTATGAAGGGCGTCATGAGATTTGGAAAAAAGGGGAAGCTCATCCCCAGGTATGTTGGACCGGATAAGATTATTCGGAGGATTGGTAGGGTGGCGTACGAGCTTGATTTGCCTTCAGAATTGGGAGCAGTCCATCCTGTGTTTCATGTATGTATGTTGCGGAAGTGTATTGGAGATCCTTCACGTATTACGCCCATTGAGGATATTCACATTGCTAAAGACTTATCTTACGTAGAGGTACCAGTAGCTATTTTAGATCGGCAGGTAAGAAAGCTTCGAACTAAAGAAGTGGCTTCCGTGAAAGTGTTATGGCGAAATAACAACATCGAGGAAATGACCTGGGAAGCTGAGGAGGAAATGAGGAAGAAGTACCCCTACCTATTTACGACTTAAGGTGAGTCGCATTTAAGTAATTGGCAATTATTTCTTTACAACACTTAATTGGATTTTTAAATGACAAGAAAGTGCAATTTAAATTTCTTATTGCGAGATAGCTATACGAAGTCTAGTAGTTGGAATCTTTAGAATTTGATTTATGCTTTGCAAATGTAACAAATATAGCCTCGCAAATAACGTATTAGCGGGAAAAAATGAAACCAAGGAATTGACTTGACCCATCCGCGGACGAATGTTCTTAAGGGGGGTAGACTGTGAGACCCCATGCATTTTGTTTCTCTTCTCTTACGTAATATACGTAACGTGGCATAGTTATATTAGGTATATACGATTGGCTATAGCACATTGGGATAATAAGACTGAAAATGTGCGGTAATATCAAGGAACTAACTAAAGCTTTAGGTCAAAGGAATCCTTTAAACAAAGGTTCGTAGTTAAAGAAATGGCTCGGGTAGCACCCCGCGCGTTCGGAAGGTTTAAGTTAACTTGTACCTGTGGGATAAGACTAAGAGTGTATAATATGCTAAGAATAGTGTGTTATGAGATATTATAATATCACACGGGTCACATGTTAAGTTTTGGAGTCAAGCAAGTTGAGAAATAAAGGTCGGCAAAGGTTATCGTAAATTTCTCTAATAATTTTTCAAAACTTTGGGTAAAATATATCAGATCATTTCTCCCAATATATAATAAGTTATGGGACCCACAACCTATCTAATCGAAGGTATACAAGTCTAGTTCGCAACCAAAAAAACCTCACATCAAACGAACATTGGAGTAAAAAGTTATGACTGTTTTACCCCGGACTGTCCAGGCTGAAACTGGGTCGCGAACCGAGTCGGGTCAAACAAGTGGTATAAGTCGGCAAATCCGACTTGTAAGACCCCAAAATATTTCATTTTCATCCCAAAATGGTGAGGAAGCTGAATAGAGGGTTCCATGGTGTTCTTGAGTGATTAAGGTACGTTTTAACGATTTCTACCGTTAAAGTTTGTCCCCGTGCCTAGAAACTCAATCTCTACGCTTTGCAATCGTTTTCCCCTTTTATTAGCTGTATTTGGAGCTATTTTTGGAAGATAGGAATTTGTTGTTCTGACTGATTCTTCAGGCTTTATACTTGATTTTCCAAGGTAATCATCTTGGGACTCTTTTATGATCGTTTTTACAAAGTTCTACGGACGTTTCGTCAAGTTAGGGCCATATGAAAAATATGCCGATTTAAACTCAATTATGAACTGTTTATAGGTGCGTATTGTAAGCACGTGATTTTTGCTTTACGAGCAATCGCTCCTAAAGAAAATAAAAATAGTGACAAATGACTTCGCTATACAATGTTTTTTTTCGTGACGTGTGCTGTTAGTCATTTGTAGTTCTGTCCATTTTTTTTATTTTATTATCAAACAAAATACAAAATATGTATGTCATGGTAATTAAACCATAATTCGGCCGTTAAAAGAAAATCCACAAAAAATATGAAATGCATCTAGGTTGTGATTTAAACCTACTTAAATATTTCAATATGTGTGTGATAACTGTGTTAAAGGTTTAAATTAATGATTGTTTTAATGTCAGTTTTTATTATTTTTATTTATTTAATTTTTAAAGTTAGAAAAAAAGAACAAAAAGAAAAGAGTGCAAGATTAACCGGACTTGGGCCTGTTTGTTTTGAACATTCTAAGCCCAAAAGCAGCCCAAGTCAGCAGCCCAAGCGACCCATTCCCCAGGCCATCAAAACGACGTAGTTCAACACCAAAACTACGTCGTTTCAGGGACGGTTAATCTGAGCCATTCATTTCCATTGATCCGATGGCCTTTATTGGCCCTCATGACCCGACCCGTTCCCATTTTAACCGACCCCCTACTTAACCAAACGGCACCGTATGGTTAAGCTTCCCCAATCCTGGCCATCAATTGTAATCAATCCAACGGCCAGGATTGAATAAGTCTCCCCGTATATAAGACTTCTATCGTACCCCACGCCCCCTATCCGAACCCCCCTTCACTCATCTTCTCCACCAAACCCCGAACCCCCCGAAACCCTAGCAGCCGCCCTGGTTTCCATTCCACCAGAACCCGGCGGCATGAACGCCGGTGACCACCCCCTTAACACCCTTGATGTATCTCACCACCCCGAACCCATATCTGTTACCCCCTAGCCTCGAATCCTCCCCCACCTTCTCGAATCTTCATTTGAAGATTCGAGACAAGACTCGATCTATACCAAACCACCCTAGATTCACACTAGACAGTACCCTGACCTCCTCGTGACCAAACCAAGCTTGGTTTGGTCCGAATCTACCCACAACTCCTAAAAAACCAGATCTGAAAATCCAAAACCTAGAACACGGATAGCCTTGGAATCCAGCCGGCCTTAACAAGGGTTTGAGGTTTAATGGATCTTAACCAAGGTGTTCTCATGTGAGAACACCCTGGTTAAAATTTGTTCGGCCTCAAATGGTCAAAGTTGAGTCAGATTTGGCTGTTTGGTTTAAACATTTTTCGGTAAGTTTTCCTTTCCCTTTGTTTAGTTCTAATTAAGTTGTCAGCATGTTTCGTTGTGTTTATTTGTTCCTTTTGTTATTTTTCTGATTCCTTCCATCTCTGTCAAAGACCTTTTATTTGGTCGATTGTTTTCTGTGTGTGATTTGAATGTATCCTGTGATATACATGCTCGTCAATTAGATTAATCGTCAAATAAGTTAACTCATATAGGTTCCCAGCAATTGAACAAAAATGTTTTAAGTCATTCGGGACCCTGTACGTGTTGTTTATATGAGCGACTGATTATTACCTGTTATATTTAGTATAGTCGACTCGATAAACGTCGTCGATTAGTTTTCTATAACTAATGGATCAAATGAGCTAATAATTTCACATGACTAATTGAACCTTGTCACTGACTGAATGCCCGGCATCGTCTGGAATGGGTTTGTTTACATTGCAAAAATGACTGAAAAGGTTCAGTCCAGGGCAGTCCTGAATTTGAACTTTCAAGAGTTCAAAATGCCCTGATACTGCAATGGGCAGGGCAGTAATAATCAAGGTTAAACAGGGGTAGTCTGGGGTTTGAAAAGGACAGAAAAGATTAGTTTAAATGAGCTGACAAGTAGGGTACTAATGTGGGATTAAACTAATACCAATGGGGAACAAGACACAGGAGTATGGGGTTTAAAATGAATACTAAAATGAGCCCATAAATCTTGATTAAAGAATAAGCCAGGCGTGGGGAACAAATGGCTGACATCAAAAGATGCTTAGGCATGGGTTTAAAGGGTATGGGCAGTCTGCAAATTGGCAGAATCCAGGCAGCTTGACTGCACTGGTTGTTTGGCTTATAAATAGGCCATTTGAGAACTTAAAAGGGGCTGGAAATTTTAGTCTTGAGAGAGGTCCTGTGAGTTTAAAGAAAACTGAAAAACATAAGATAGTTTCCAGTAAACTTGTAACCAAACACTGTCCGAAAGTTGTATAAGAGTTCATATTGGTCAAGCTGTCTTGGCCAAGTTCTGTTGTTTGCACTGACTGAGCTGCTTGTGATTGTTGAACTGCTGGTGTTGCTGCATTGAACACTCTGTTACTTCTATTGTTTCATTACTCTTTCCTGGGATTGTTTGTTTGGTGCTCGACTATTTGCTGGTTTTCTTTGTTCTGGGAATTATTGCTGGTTGTCTGTGGGCTGTGGAAAACACTTGTGGTTGTCGGTTTGTTGCTGTGTTGTTGCTGTTTATCTGCTGTTGCTGTATTTGCTGCATACTACTCAGTTGGCAATTCTCCTTCTTCTTCTGCTTTGCTATACCAGGTACACGACTAATAGTGCCAATGTAACTTGAAAGTTTGAGCATGAATATAAAAGAGAAGAGCTGAAATTGTTTATTTCATACATAAACTGTTATATTGAACCTCATGTAATGTATAATAGTTTACATTCTTGTTTAGATACTGAAGGTAGCCTGCGTGCCCAGTAGATATCAATACATGGTGATTGAATGTTAGTTTGTATACGTAGGCTGATAGATAAAAGTGTCCCCAATGCAGTAGGTTGTATCTTAGGTTTTATATGGTTAGCATGTCCTTAAATGCATAGAACAATCCATGTTAGTTAATTTCATGTCCATTTGATAAATTGCCTCCTTGTAATGGGCAAACCATTGCCTTAAAATAAACGGCGCAAGTATGCACTTCTCGACCCCCACGAAGGTCGAGCCCAGGTAAAAACAGACCAAGTAGGCCTGCACTGGACAAACAATGGCCCAGGTCTGGCCCATCACGCATGGGCTGGATTTGGGCCTTTAATTTTGCTCGGCTGACTGTGTACGTGGCCGTGCTTCTGATTTTGCGCAAGCATTCGGGATTCTATTATAGATAACTTGCAAGCATGTAATTAATTAGGACTATCTACTGTTTTCGATTAGTGGAGACAAACGCGACAAGAAACGTAGTTGCTATAGGATACCCTTTTAAAATAAGAACGAGATGAGCCTCGACAAATAGATAAAAACGCGCAAGCTGCGGGGCCCTCGTTAAATGTATATTATCGAAGCATTCATTTTTCAGGATGGGTCGTTTAGCAAATCTCACGGCCCTCCCAGAATAATAACGCGATAGTCTCTTTAAGCGCGTACTTAATAATGTTATCTCCTTAAACTCGGGTGCACATTTATGTGACCCAAATCCGAATCTCAACGGAATCGAAATGTGTCTCTAACCACGGGTACACTGATTGTAGCGTGGTCTGAGATGCATTTCCATGACGTTGCAAATTCTTTTCATAAGGAATGAGACGAGCCTCGACAAACAAAAATGTACAAAGTGCGGGGCCCTCTGAATGTATACATATAAAATACTTAGAATCCGGGATATGCCGTTTAAGCGAATCTCATGGCTCTCCCCAAAATAACAACACGCTAGTTGCTTTAGGCGCGACTTTAATAATGATATCTCCCTAAATTCGGGTGCCCATTTATGTGACCCAAATCCAAATCTCAACCGAGTCGAGATATGTCAATAACCACGGGTGCATTGATGTAACGTGGTTCGAGATATGTTTTCACAACGTTGCAAGTCCTATAAAATAACAGTAAATGGTAAAAGCGGTTAAAAGTTAAATTTTGCACATAAGTTCACACTTGTATAAAATCAGATAATCAAGCCGAATATAACAGTTGAGCGACCGTGCTAGAACCACGGAACTCGGGAATGCCTAACACCTTCTCCCGGGTTAACAGAATTCCTTATCCGGATTTCTGGTATGCAGACTGTAATATGGAGTCATTCTTTTCCTCGATTCGGGATTAAAATTGGTGACTTGGGACACCCTAAATCTCCCAAGTGGCGACTCTGAAATAATTAAACCAATCCCGTTTCGATTGTCCTTTAATTGGAAAAAACTCCCTTGCGCCTTCGCGGGTGCGGAAAAAGGAGGTGTGACAGCTCTGGCGACTCTGCTGGGGATCTGAAATTTACACCCAGAACCACTGGTTCAGGGTTAAGAATTCGAGCTTAGAATAATTGTTATAGTTGGCTTTATTTATTATCTGATTTTTACACGATATATGCCTAATGTGCTAAATGATGCTTTTACCGCTTTAATATTATTTGAATGATGAATATATACAACTGTTACGAAACCCCTTCTTTCTGAGTCTTCTGAATTTATGGTGTACACGTGCGCGTGACCCACCTTTCTGTTAAAGTCATACCAAATAAGACGGAGTTGGGACAAGTGACTAGGTCGGGCAGACTTTCGTGCTCCCGGTACGTTGCCCCCGCTTCGGCTCAAACTGTCCGTTTGGGTAAGCCAGGTTTAGAACAATCAACCTTAGGTTTTACACTTAGAATAACTCAGCCATGTACCGGATCTCTAGTAGGAACGTTTATTTGCATCATGTGCATTTGACTTAGGGGACTCAACACAGGGGTTGGGTCTGTCTAGGACAGGTGAACCCGAAATAAAAAGACCATCCTGATGCATCCTACTTGCTATATGTGTATTCAGTTGCCTCGAACATGCTTGCTGACCGGCTTAAATGAAATCATGGTAAGAACTGAAGAATAAAATGGGTTGTTTTTAAAATAATAATAATAATAATAATAATATAAAAAATAAAAAAAAATAATAAAAAAATGAAAAAATAATAAAAATTAAAAATAAAAAGGTAAAATATAGTTTTCAAATCTTGAAATAAAGGTATTTAATCTTGAAAGGTATTTAATCTTGAAAATAGTTTGAAAATTCCCAAAAATAGTTTAAATCTTGAAAATAGTTTTGACTGAAAATGATTAGAGTATGTTTTCAAAATGAGTCTTGACTTTATTAAATTAAATTTCAGATACAAAATGAGCACCACACAAAACCCCTCATCCGCAAATACAGAAGAGTTTCTATTCCAGCTTCAAATGTGGTGGTGTGAATTAGGCGAAGATGGTCAAAAGTGGGTCATCAAGCATTTGGGAAATCTCCCGGATATTATGAAAGTTAAACCCTGTGATGATCTGATTGCGACATTAGTAACTTTTTGGGACCCTGTTCACAATGTCTTTCGTTTCTCTGACTTCGAGCTCACTCCTACATTAGAGGAGGTAGCTGGATATGCTGGTTTTGACGAAAGTTTAAGGAATCAAAGCTTGATATTCACAAAGGCTCCCTCGGTACATCGATTCTTCGGTCTTCTGAACATCAGCAGTCAAATCAGGAAAAACAATGTCGTCAACGGATGTTGTTCTTTCAACTTTTTGTATTCAAGGTTCGGAAAGTCAGATGGGTTCGAAATTCATGAGAAAGGCCTTACTAACAAACAAGACAAAGACGCATGGCAGGTTCACCGTCGCTTCGCCTTCATGGTGGCTTTTCTAGGAATCATGGTCTTCCCGAACAAAGAACGAACAATCGATATTCGCACCGCAAAAGTTGTGCAAATCCTCACCACCAAGGAAAACCACACCCTTGTCCCCATCATTCTCTCAGACATTTATCGGGCTTTGACTTTATGTAAAGCAGGAGCGAAAGTCTTCGAAGGATGCAAAATTTTGTTGCAAATGTGGCTGATTGAACATCTCCAACAACAACCCAAGATCATACAGTATGGGCCAAGCAACGATAATTACATCGAAGGTTATGAGGAAAGAGTGAAAAATTATCAGGTTCCAGAAGGGATAGAAACATGGGTATCTCGGCTAAGGGCTCTAACGACAAATCAAATTGAATGGACTCTGGGATGGCTCCCGATGAGGGAAGTGATACATATGTCAAACTCAAATAGTTATCTGCTACTATTGGGATTGAGAAGCATCCAGCCGTATGCGCCATTGAGAGTCCTAAGACAACTAGGAAGATATCAAGTAGTTCCCAATGATGAAGATTTGAGTACGCAAGAAATCGAATTACACCCAGAGGCCACTATTCCTGAGGCGTTACTTCAGCAGATGTGGAATGGATGTCGATACTTGAAAAGCGATACTCAAGTCCCAGACACTACAAAGGGTGAGATAAATCCTGGATATGCAAGGTGGTTCGAGAAACGGTCTCGCGTGGATGATGTACCAGAACCTGAGCTAAGAAGGCCAACTAAAAGACCCCATATTCAAAACTTTAATGATAAAATCCAAGAGCGGTTGATCTGGGGAGAAAAAGAGAAGGGGTACAAAGCAACTATCCATGCCCTAAAGGAAAATCTAAGGAACCTCAGTCTGGAGAAGGATTTTGCAAGCACAAGAAGCTGAAGGCGAGAAGAAGAGTCTAGCCTGCGAGAATGAAAGTCTTCATGCTCGATTTCTGAGAATGAAAAAGGCTTCTGAAATGCCAGCGAGGAATTGGAAGGATCAAAAAATCATCGCCAATCTTTTTGAAAGAATGCAAGATTATGATTCCGTTCTTTCTGCAAAAGAAAGGGCATTGAGTAAAGCAAAAGAAAGGATCCAACAATTAAACGAAGAAGCCAGATCTGATAAGGAACGCCAAGATAGGCAATCCGAGAAAGACAGGGCACAATTCAAGAAGGAAAAAGACCATTGGATACGATCAGAAGACCAACTTCGTGCACAACTAGAAGAGGCAAGAAGGTACAGAGAGCATCAACAAGCGGACACTGCTAGAGAAAGAGCGCAGATGAGATTAGAGCAGGCTAGACTCCGAGCTCTATTAGAGTCAGCCCTAGATCGTGAAGGCCGTATCCGAGATATAGCCACCACTCGCCAGCAGCAGTTGCAGAATCAAGGCCAACATCTCCAAGATTTCAGGGCACAGATCCACGACCTGGCGGTCTACACCTCTCAAAGTTATGTAAACTGCCAAGGAATGGATTATGAAAGGTTTACAGAGCATGTACCCACCTTTGCCCGTCATCTAGCAGTGGATTTGGAAAGGATGTATCGAACATTGGGAGGTCATCCGGGTCAAGCCCCGCCTTGAGCAAATGATCTAATAATTTACAACACAAGTGGAAAGTGGGGCACGTTATGAGATGTTAAGAATTGTATCTGTTTATTTCAATTTGAATGTGTGTATTTCAAGACATTGTTTTTACAAAGTTTTTCAAATGTAATGTTTGTTCATCTTTTTATATAAATGTTAGCCTCATGGCAGAACTACGCCTGGTCTGATTCACGCGGGGACGTGATACGTAGGCAATCCCCATAAGATTCGACCGCTTTTAATAAAGAGAGAAAAGAAAATACATAATAAAATAAAACACAGGGTTTCCCAAAATACTTCAAAGGGACGAATGAGCAAACCGGGATGACGCATGTTGTTTGAAGCAAAGCATGTAGAAACGGTTAACTGCCTAGGTGCATTGCATCCTCTATGTGCTATGATCAAATCTGTTAAACTCTAACGCTAACAAAGTTTGTTGTTGTCTATACCAGACAAGTTAGTTGTTAAAGAACTCTGGCAACACACTCATACCAAACCAGATCCAAAGGACCGGTAGCAACAAGCATGACTACTTCAGAGAATAGCAATGAGGAAGAAAGGCCGATGAGCCAGTTGTTAAAAGAGGCGATGGAAAAGATTGAAAGGATGAGACTAGAGATGAATGCAATGCAGCTAGCCATAGCCAAAACACAAAAGAGCCCTGAAACACTGGGGCACATGCCAGAATACCCTCACTCCGGCCCTTCCACAAGCCGCCCAAATCCCCTTTATCATCAAGAAAGAAGCCCTCATGATTCCCAGGCCCCACCACCCCATCAACCTCTCCCAACACCCAATATTCCCATTTTTGTGGGACCCACATCAGCCCCTTTGCAAAGAACGACCAGTGAGCCATTGTTTCAGGCTCACGATACACAATACTATCCCCCTGAGCCTACATTCCATACACCCGAGCCTCAAGCTTACAATCCACATTTGGAAGTGCCGGCAGAGATTGAAAAGCCGGCTAAGGCCCCTGAACAGGATGAAGTATTGAGAAAGTTCAAAAGCCTGGAGCAATCCTTCAGGAACTTGCACGGTTTGGGCAATCAAGTCAGCGTAGCATACAAAGATCTGTGCCCTTTCCCAGACGTCCAACTCCCGGCTGGGTTCAAGATGCCTAAGTTTGATTTATATGAAGGGCACGGTGATCCCATGGCACATTTGCGGGGATTCTGTAGCAAAATGAGAGGGGCAGGCGGCAAGGATGAGTTGCTGATAGCTTATTTCGGCCAAAGTCTGAGCGGATCTGCACTAGAATGGTATACCAGGCAGGATTCCAGTAGGTGGTACACGTGGGATGATCTGGCGCAGGCTTTTGCAGGTCATTTCCAGTACAATCTCGAGATAGTCCCTGACCGTCTCACATTATTGAGAACTGGGAAGAAACCCGGGGAAAGTTTTCGCGAGTTCGGGTTCCGCTGGAGAGAACAAGCAGCTAGAGTCGATCCTCCCATGAGAGAGGGAGAGATGGTGGACTATTTTTTGCAGACATTGGATCCAACCTACTTTGGTCACTTGGTGACAACGGTTGGAAAATCTTTCAATGAGGTGGTCAAGATAGGGGTCATGATAGAAGAGGGTTTGAGGTCTGACAAGATCTTGAACTATTCGGCACTCAAGGCCACAACCCAGGCTATTCAAAACGGCACGGGAGGTGCGTTGAGAAGAAAGAAAGAAGAGGTTGCCACGATCGAGGCAGGCAGTTGGTCCAGGGCTGGCAGGCCACACTACAACCAACCCAGACCTCACAGGTCAGAATACCCATACAACCCACCACAAAATTTCTATCCACCTCGAGAACCACATTGTTCCGTACACCAGGCCCAAGCATACACTCAGCCTCCGGTTCGCCCACAATGGCGCGCGCCGGCTCCCCAGAACATATATGCACCACCACAAAACACCTATCCTCCACCGAGGGCGTATAGAAACCCTTCAGGGGCAGGCTTCCGGGGAAATCCAGATGCTAGGAATGACAGGTTGCGGAAGCAGAGAACTTTCACGGAGTTGGGAGAAACCTACACCGTTTTGTTCCACAAGCTGAGGCAATTGGGTTTGGTTAGTCCTGTCCAGACTCGAGAACCAAATCCCCCACCTCAGAATTTGGATCGATCAATCAGTTGTGAATACTGTTCAGGGATGCTCGGGCATGATACCGAGAAGTGCTGGAAATTAAGACATGCCATACAGGATCTTATTGACACCAATAAGATCGAGGTCCAGACACCAGAAGCTCCTAACATCAACCAAAACCCACTGCCAACGCACCACGAAACTCACATGATTGAGTTGGTGTGTGAGGGAGGAGAATTGAGAAAACCCTCACAAACAGTGATGATGATCCAAGCCGCCCCGAAAGAAGTCTCAACCAGTGGAAGAACGAGTGTACAGTCGCAGGGAGAAGGCGTCAGGCCGGTAGTGGTATTGGGAAAGAGCCCGTCCGCCATAACAAGCAAACCCGAGCCAAGCAAGTTGGTAATATCAGGGATCCCGCCCACACCGACAGTCGTGTTAAAAGGGGTATGTAGAGAACTGGTGACCATAAAGCCTGTGGTCCAACTGCCGATGATTGATAGCAGGGCTGTGCCTTGGAAATATGAAAAGGCGGTGGTGATATACAAGGGAAAACAGGTGGAAGAAGTCAGTTGTGAAGTGCAAGGGTTGACTCGATCAGGTCGATGTTTTGCTCCGGCGGAGTTGAGAAAAGCCAACCCAGTTGCGACCAAGAAACCCGTGTCCGAAGAAGAGGCTGAAGAGTTCCTGAGGAAGATGAAAGTACAAGACTATTCTGTGGTAGAACAGCTGAGAAAAAAACCGGCCCAGATCTCACTGTTATCATTACTGATCCATTCTGAGGAGCATCGTCGGGCCCTGTTGAAGATATTGAACGAAGCTCATGTACCCAAAGAGATTTCTGTAAACCACCTGGAAACCATTGCCAGCAAGATTTTCGAGGTGAACAGGGTAACATTCTCAGATGATGACCTACCAGTGGAAGGTACGGAGCATAATAAAGCTTTATACCTAGCTGTCAAATGTGAAGGCTCGGTGGTAACTCGAGTATTGGTGGACAACGGCTCAAGCGCCAATATTTGCCCACTATCTACCTTGAACCAGTTAAAGATCGACCACGGAAGGATCCATAAGAACAGTATCTATGTCCGAGGGTTTGACGGAAACGGAACAACCACTGTAGGGGATGTTGTACTTGAACTGACCATTGGTCCAGTCCTGTTTACCATGGAATTCCAGGTGTTAGACGCCACAGTATCTTATAACCTGCTGTTGGGACGACCCTGGATTCATGCAGCCAAGGCGGTGCCCTCCACCCTACATCAGATGGTGAAGTTCGAGTGGGAAATACAAGAGGTCGTGTTACACGGCGAGGATACAACGTGCACCATGGGCGGAACCATTGTACCTTTCATAGAAACCGCTAATGACCAAGGTCCTTGGGTCTACCAGATTTTCGATACAGGGTCGCCCAACAAAATTTCTGAAGGAGAAATCATCCCGCACCCTAGGGTAGCTGCCGCAACAGTCATGATGGTCTCAGAAATGCTGGGTAATGGATTTGTGCCGGGAAAAGGCCTGGGGGTCGAGCTTCAAGGGATTGTCCAACCTGTCTCCCTTCCTAAAAATCTGGAAACTTTCGGATTAGGGTTCAAACCAACCGCAGCAGATAGGAAGCAAGCGCGAAAAATGAAGAAGAGGGTTTGGTTTCTGCCTAAACCAGTGTCGCGTCTCTCAAGGTCTTTTGTCAAAGCAAGTGCCAAGGGGTCGCCGGTCCCAAAGATTCGAGGACCTTTGATCGGTGTAAATGAAGACCTGAATCAGAGTTTTGAGAGGCTATTCGCGGATGTCAGTATGGTGGAAGTTGGAGAAGGTTCCAGCAGAGCAGAGATACAGTTTGTGGGGCCTGAGGCCAAGACCAACAATTGGACGGTTACTCCTCTTCCTGTCCGAGGGGAGTCTTGGTAGTAGGCTTTGATTTATGTTTTGTTTGTTTGTTTGTTCGGATTATTCAAGGGTGTAATCCAAATTTTACTTTCTTTTTTGTAAAAGTGTGAACCCTTTTATCCCGCAAGTTTAATAAAGTTCTTTTCTTTTGTCCCATTTTAATTTTGTTTTGTTCTTTTTCTTTCTGAACAGTTCTCTTTTTACTGGTTCTAGTGACATGGCATGCACAGCGGATCTTCGACCTAGTCTAATAAATCAATCTGAAACCGACTCAATGATGCAAGAGGTCGTTTGTGACGATGAATCTGAATGTGACGAAGGTGAAGCCTTCGAAGAGATAAACCGAGAACTGTGCCACTTTGAAGAGAAACCCAAGCCTAACCTAAATGACACTGAGGCTGTAAATCTAGGAGACGCTGATAACGTCCAAGAGACCAAAATTAGCATCCACATTGAGCCGAATGTCAGAGAAGAATTGATCAAAACCCTCATGGAATTCAAAGATGTTTTCGCATGGTCATATGACGATATGCCTAGATTGAGCACCAATTTAGTGGTTCACAAATTGCCCACTGACCCGGCATACCCTCCGGTCAAGCAAAAACTAAGGAAATTTAAAACAGAAATGAGTGTAAAGATCAAAGAAGAAGTAATTAAGCAGTTGCAAGCGAAGGTCATTCGGGTCACTCGATATCCCGAGTGGTTGGCCAATGTGGTACCAGTCCCAAAGAAGGATGGAAAAATCAGGGTGTGCGTCGACTACCGCAACCTCAACAAAGCAAGTCCCAAGGACAATTTTCCATTGCCCAACATCCATATCTTGATCGATAATTGCGCGGGGCGCGAGATCGGATCCTTTGTAGATTGCTATGCGGGTTATCATCAGATCCTAATGGACGAGGAAGATGCGGAAAAAATAGCGTTTATTACGCCATGGGGAACTTACTGCTATCGGGTAATGCCGTTCGGATTGAAGAACTCCAGGGCAACATACATGCGAGCAATGACTGCTGTGTTTCATGACATGATACACAAAGAAATCGAGGTGTATGTCGATGATGTGATCATCAAATCTTGGCGTCAGGAGGACCATGTAGCAGACCTAAGGAGATTTTTCCAAAGACTCCGGAGGTATGATATCAAGCTTAACCCGGCCAAATGCGCATTCGGGGTTCCATCAGGAAAGCTGCTAGGATTCATCGTCAGTCGACGGGGGATTGAGTTAGACCCATCCAAAATTGAATCCATCCGAGATTTGCCACCGCCAAAGAACAAAACAGAGGTAATGAGTTTGCTGGGTAGACTCAATTACATCAGTAGGTTCATCGCTCAACTCACAGCGACTTGTGAGCCCATATTTTGGCTGCTGAGAAAGGATGCTGCGGTAGGTTGGACGGCAGAGTGTCAAGAGGCTTTCAACCAAATCAAAGGGTATCTGTCTAATCCACCCGTATTGGTCCCGCCTAAGCCCGGGAAGCCCCTAATTCTTTACCTGACGGTCTTGGAAAATTCATTTGGTTGTGTATTGGGGCAACATGATGACACAGGAAGGAAGGAGCAAGCCATCTACTACCTTAGCAAGAAATTCACAGTACATGAGGTCAAGTACACTCAACTCGAGAAAACATGTTGCGCCCTAACTTGGGTAGCTCAAAAGTTGAAGCACTACCTGTCTTCATATACTACTTATCTCATATCCCGTTTGGACCCATTGAAGTGTATCTTTCAGAAACCTATGCCCACGGGAAGGTTAGCAAAATGGCAAATTCTGCTCACAGAGTTTGATATCGTCTATGTGACGAGGACAGCCGTGAAAGCCTAGGCGCTGGCCGATCATTTGGCGGAGAATCCCGTTGATGAAAAATACGAGCCCTTAAGAACGTATTTTCCTGACGAAGAGGTAATGCATACAAACGAGTTGGAATTACCCGAGGAACCAGGTTGGAAGCTTTTCTTCGATGGAGCTGCAAACGCGAAAGGGGTTGGAATAGGAGCAATACTAATTTCTGAAACAGGACGGCATTATCCTGTTACGGCTCAACTACGCTTCTATTGCACCAACAATATGGCCGAGTATGAGGCTTGCATTCTGGGTCTGCGCTTGGCTGCCGACATGGATGTCCAAGACGTCTTGGTCTTGGGAGACTCGGACCTCTTGGTACACCAAATTCAGGGAGAATGGGAAACACGAGATCTAAAACTCATACCATACCGACAATGCTTGCACGACCTGAGCAAGCAATTTCGATCGGTGAAGTTCAAACACGTCCCGAGAGTTCACAATGAGGTTGCGGATGCCTTAGCCACCTTAGCATCAATGCTGCACCACCCTGACAAAATGTATGTTGATCCTCTGCATATCCAAGTCCGTGATCAGCACGCCTACTGCAATACCATAGAAGAAGAAGCAGATGGCGAACCCTGGTTTCATGATATCAAGGAATACCTCAGAATGGGGATATATCCAGAACATGCCTCTGGAGACCAAAAAAGAGCCCTTCGGCGTTTGTCGAATGGTTTCTTCCTCAGCGGAGGAATATTGTACAAAAGAACCCCGGATTTGGGATTGTTGAAATGCATAGATGCCAGTCAAGCAGCGACGGTTATGGCAGAGGTACATGCTGGAGTTTGTGGGCCACACATGAGCGGATATATATTGGCAAGAAAGATCCTTCGAACAGGGTGTTATTGGCTCACCATGGAACACGACTGTATCACTTTCGTGAGGAAATGCCATCAGTGCCAGATACATGGAGATTTGATTCATTCTCCGCCAACAGAGTTACATACGATGTCAGCACCCTGGCCGTTTGTGGCATGGGGCATGGATGTCATTGGGCCCATCGAGCCGGCAACATCCAACGGTCATAGGTTCATTCTAGTGACCATTGATTACTTCACCAAATGGGTTGAGGCTAAAACCTTCAAATCAGTAACCAAGAAGGCAGTGGTGGACTTTGTTCATTCCCATATCATCTGCAGATTCGGGATCCCAAAAGTGATCATCACGGATAACGGTGCAAATCTTAATAGCAGCTTGATGAGAGAGGTATGCCAACAATTCAAGATTACACACCGCAATTCCACCCCATATCATCCCAATGCCAATGGATCAGTCGAAGCAGCCAATAAGAATATCAAGAAGATACTGCGAAAAATGGTGGAAGGGTCCAGATAATGGCACGAGAGATTACCCTTTGCTTTGTTGGGTTACCGCACTACCGTCCGAACTTCCATAGGCACAACTCCTTATTTGTTGGTGTATGGAACTGAGGCCGTAATACCAGCGGAAGTCGAAATTTCGTCCCTCCGAATTGTCGCTGAAGCCGAGATTAATGATGATGAATGGGTCAAAGCTCGATTGGAACAGTTGAGCTTGATAGATGAGAAAAGATTGGCAGCAGTGTGCCATGGTCAACTATACCAAAAGAGAATGGCAAGAATATATAATAAGAAGGTGCGCCCCAGGAATTTTGAAGTAGGGCAGCAGGTATTGAAGAAGATCCTCCCACATCAGGTCGAGGCAAAAGGCAAATTCGCACCAAATTGGCAAGGGCCGTATATCGTGACCAGAGTATTGTCCAACGGTGCTTTGTGTTTGACAGATGTCGAAGGTAGATGCGTCGACATGGCTATCAATTCAGATGCAGTCAAGAGATATTATGCGTAATTTCTTTAATTATGGCAATTGTTGGTGTATTTGTTTGTATTTGGCATTTATTGGATAATGGGATGACGGAGGCAATTCTTTCTGCTATCCAAACACTGTTTAACCCTTGCTTCCCCCTTTGAGCCTTAAGTTATTCTTTCATACCTCTCTTTTGGAATCACTAATGGAAAAGACATGAAAAAAAGAGAGAATAAAAGAAAAAGAAAAATGAAAAGGAGGAAAAAGAAAAAAGGAAGATAAAATCATAAGGAAATACAAAACCGTGGGAACTACGTTTGACCTGATTCCTCAAAGAGGATACGTAGGCGCCTCACGGCTCGGTCATAGTATGCATCATAATGAATATAGGATGCATAATGTACATAGTGTGCACAATATGGCACAATGTGCGTAACACACATAGCTCAACATAAGTGTAAAAAATAAAATTCCCCAAGCAAGAAAACTGGGGCAGAGGTTATGTTTTAAGTTCCAACAAAGGTTTGGTTCCAAAAGTCGTAGCACATCACCCATCAAATTATTTTCATTTTTATAGCCTTTCTTTAACCCCACACCAAAACCAACATCAACGTCCAAAAGACCTCCCGATCAATGTTCAAGAGATGTCGAGTCAGGCAAATAAGGCCGAGAATAATACACCGATCCCCAGCAAAGAAGAGGATCGTAAGACTGGGAATGAATTGATGGTCAAAGGAATCTCCAGAAGAGAGGGTCGTATCTACAACGCCTCGATTCCTCGAAAGAAATAAAATGAGAGAGTCTTATCGGTGAAAACCTTCACAGGCACCGAGAGGCGATGTAAGATGAGGGATCTGAAATGAGAGAGTCTTATTGGTGAAAACCTTCACAGGCACCATATGGCGCCGGGAGATGAGAGAAAAGAGAGAGTCTCATTAGTGAAAACCCCTCGAAGGGCACTATGAGGCGACAAGACAGATCAACAAAAGCTACCACATTCGAAACGAAATGGACACTCCTTTATCATCCCCAGCAAATCAGACCATCGGGCAAATCGATTGATACAAATAGACTGGGTCGGGAATCTGTGGTGCACGTCATGATCACGGGGACCAGTCATGTCCTCCAGATAAGTTCTTTTGAGTTTCTTCTCCCACCAAATATTGGTTCAGAAAGACTTTCTCCTTTTTTCTATCTTTTATTTCTTTTCCTAAAATTTGTCTTGAAAGGACTTTTCAAAGCTTACTACCAGAAACCGGAGGGGAATTCATCCAATGCAGGATAATACAAACAGTCTTAAAAGCCGATCCCAGGCAATGCAGTGATCGTGCCCGACAATTTTGGAGGAAGTAGGCTCCTAAAGGGAGTGGTTTCGGGAGTTAAAAGCAGACTCCCACAGCATGTGCTTAAAGAGAAAGAAGGAAAGGGGATTAATTGAAAGCCAATCCCCAGCAGGCTAGAGACCCCCAGCAGGCAACTCTGCCCACTAATCAATTATGGGGACATAAAGCAAGAAAAAGAGAGGAAAAATCGTTCGCCGGAAAGCCACCCTCTACCACCACGATTAAAACTGACTAAATCCTTTTGTCTGCTGCAGGAGAACAAAGGATTGATAATGGCAGCAAGACGCAAAGCCAGGGAAACCACCAAAAACCGGGGCAGAAAATTTTCTGCCGATTGTCGAAAATTTTCTCGGAAGAACGGGGAAGCAATTTGAATACATTTAAGTTCTAGGTCGCCCACCAGTATAATGCGGGAATACATTTAAGTTCTAGGTCGCCCACCAGTATAATGCGGGAATACATTTAAGTTCTAGGTCGCCCACCAGTATAATGCGGGAATACATTTAAGTTCTAGGTCGCCCACCAGTATAATGCGGGAATACATTTTAAGTTCTAGGTCGCCCACCAGTATAATGCGGGAATACATTTAAGTTCTAGGTCGCCCACCAGTATAATGCGGGAATACATTTAAGTTCTAGGTCGCCCACCAGTATAATGCGGGAATACATTTAAGTTCTAGGTCGCCCACCAGTATAATGTGGGAATACATTTAAGTTCTAGGTCGCCCACCAGTATAATGCGGGAATACATTTAAGTTCTAGGTCGCCCACCAGTATAATGCGGGAATACATTTAAGTTCTAGGTCGCCCACCAGTATAATGCGGGAATACATTTAAGTTCTAGGTCGCCCACCAGTATAATGCGGGAATACATTTTAAGTTCTAGGTCGCCCACCAGTATAATGCGGGAATACATTTAAGTTCTAGGTCGCCCACCAGTATAATGCGGGAATACATTTAAGTTCTAGGTCGCCCACCAGTATAATGCGGGAATACATTTTAAGTTCTAGGTCGCCCACCAGTATAATGCGGGAATACATTTAAGTTCTAGGTCGCCCACCAGTATAATGCGGGAATACATTTAAGTTCTAGGTCGCCCACCAGTATAATGCGGGAATACATTTAAGTTCTAGGTCGCCCACCAGTATAATGCGGGAATACATTTAAGTTCTAGGTCGCCCACCAGTATAATGCGGGAATACATTTAAGTTCTAGGTCGCCCACCAGTATAATGCGGGAATGCATTTAAGTTCTAGGTCGCCCACCAGTATAATGCGGGAATACATTTTAAGTTCTAGGTCGCCCACCAGTATAATGCGGGAATACATTTTAAGTTCTAGGTCGCCCACCAGTATAATGCGGGAATACATTTAAGTTCTAGGTCGCCCACCAGTATAATGCGGGAATACATTTAAGTTCTAGGTCGCCCACCAGTATAATGCGGGAATACATTTTAAGTTCTAGGTCACCCACCAGTATAATGCGGGAATACATTTAAGTTCTAGGTCGCCCACCAGTATAATGCGGGAATACATTTAAGTTCTAGGTCGCCCACCAGTATAATGCGGGAATACATTTAAGTTCTAGGTCGCCCACCAGTATAATGCGGGAATACATTTTAAGTTCTAGGTCGCCCACCAGTATAATGCGGGAATACATTTAAGTTCTAGGTCGCCCACCAGTATAATGCGGGAATATATTTAAGTTCTAAGTCGCCCACCAGTATAATGCGGGAATGCATTTAAGTTCTAGGTCGTCCACCAGTATAATGCGGGAATACATTTAAGTTCTAGGTCGCCCACCAGTATAATGCGGGAATACATTTAAGTTCTAGGTCGCCCACCAGTATAATGCGGGAATACATTTAAGTTCTAGGTCGCCCACCAGTATAATGCGGGAATACATTTAAGTTCTAGGTCACCCACCAGTATAATGCGGGAATACATTTAAGTTCTAGGTCGCCCACCAGTATAATGCGGGAATACATTTAAGTTCTAGGTCGCCCACCAGTATAATGCGGGAATGCATTTAAGTTCTAGGTCGCCCACCAGTAAAATGCGGAAATACTTTTAGCTCTAGATCTTGGAATCAGTAACCCCACCTGAAGACGGAAGGTTACAACAGAGATCCCCCCAAGCAGGAAACAATAAAATCCCCCAGCACCAAGAAGCAGAAGGCTGCAAAGGCAAGCGTGCGATTCAAAAGGAAGAAGGAACGCGTCTCAAAAGAAGCAGTTTGGGAACGTTATAGCATGCCCAACATAACAAACTGTGATACCACTGAAGAAACCATTGGAAGGTTTAAAGAAGAGGGCCATGTTCCCAGCAGATCAAGCAAAGTGATGAAAACTGGCATTCAGAAAAGGCGAAGGACCAGCATCATCTCCCAAGTTCACAAAATAAAGGCATCAGAGGAAAGCGTTAGCCGACAAGAAAGCAAGGCAACAAGAACAAGTTGAAGATGGATGAGATCTCATGATCCATAGTCTAGCTTAGTTTCTTGTTTTTCCTTTTAGAACAATGTAACAAGGAGATCGGTGAGCGGTAGCATCCTACAGCAGCATGCAACAGCGCACAACAGCAGCAAGCACTACAATCACACGGTAGTCCCAGCTACCAAAATTTCCCGAACTACATTGACCTGATTCCTGTTCAGCCCAGGATATGTAGGAAACCTCTGAAGCAAAGGTTCGGTCAAATCTTTTTCAAAAAATGCTTCACACGGAGTACTCGGACTAGCAAAAATCGCCCGCTTTATCTTTGCGCGAAAACCCTTCGTGTCCTCGTGCAAAGAGGGTCAGCTGTAAGCACGTGATTTTTGCTTTACGAGCAATCGCTTCAAAAGAAAATAAAAATAGTGACAAATGACTTCGCTATACAATGTTTTTTTTCGTGACGTGTGCTGTTAGTCATTTGTAGTTCTGTCCATTTTTTTTATTTTATTATCAAACAAAATACAAAATATGTATGTCATGGTAATTAAACCATAATTCGGTCGTTAAAAGAAAATCCACAAAAAATATGAAATGCATCTAGGTTGTGATTTAAACCTACTTAAATATTTCAATATGTGTGTGATAACTGTGTTAAAGGTTTAAATTAATGATTGTTTTAATGTCAGTTGTTATTATTTTTATATATTTAATTTTTAAAGTTAGAAAAAAAGAACAAAAAGAAAAGAGTGCAAGATTAACCGGACTTGGGCCTGTTTGTTTTGAACATTCTAAGCCCAAAAGCAGCCCAAGTCAGCAGCCCAAGCGACCCATTCCCCAGGCCATCAAAACGACGTAGTTCAATACCAAAACTACGTCGTTTCAGGGACGGTTAATCTGAGCCATTCATTTCCATTGATCCGATGGCCTTTATTGGCCCTCTTGACCCGACCCATTCCCATTTTAACCGACCCCCTACTTAACCAAATGACACCGTATGGTTAAGCTTCCCCAATCCTGGCCATCAATTGTAATCAATCCAACGGCCAGGATTGAATCAGCCTCCTCGTATATAACCCTTCTATCGTACCCCACGCCCCCTATCCGAACCCCCCCTTCACTCATCTTCTCCACCAAACCCCGAACCCCCTCGAAACCCTAGCAGCCGCCCTGGTTTCCCTTCCACCAGAACCCGGCGGCATGAACGCCGGTGACCACCCCCTTAACACCCTTGATGTATCTCACCACCCCGAACCCAAATCGGTTACCCCCTAGCCTCGAATCCTCCCCCACCTTCTCGAATCTTCATTTGAAGATTCGAGACAAGACTCGATCTATACCAAACCACCCTAGATTCACACTAGACAGTACCCTGACCTCCCTCGTGACCAAACCAAGCTTGGTTTGGTCCGAATCTACTCACAACTCCTAAAAAACCAGATCTGAAAATCCAAAACCTAGAACACGGATAGCCTTGGAATCCAGCCGGCCTTAACAAGGGTTTGAGGTTTAATGGATCTTAACCAAGGTGTTCTCATGCGAGAACACCCTGGTTAAAATTTGTTCGGCCTCAAATGGTCAAAGTTGAGTCAGATTTGGGTCTGTTTGATTTAAACATTTTTCGGTAAGTTTTCCTTTCCCTTTGTTTAGTTCTAATTAAGTTGTCAGCATGTTTCGTTGTGTTTATTTGTTCCTTTTGTTATTTTTCTGATTCCTTCCATCTCTGTCAAAGACCTTTTATTTGGTCGATTGTTTTCTGTGTGTGATTTGAATGTATCCTGTGATATACATGCTCGTCAATTAGATTAATCGTCAAATAAGTTAACTCATATAGGTTCCCAGCAATTGAACAAAAATGTTTTAAGTCATTCGGGACCCTGTACGTGTTGTTTATATGAGCGACTGATTATTACCTGTTATATTTAGTATAGTCGACTCGATAAACGTCGTCGATTAGTTTTCTATAACTAATGGATCAAATGAGCTAATAATTTCACATGACTAATTGAACCTTGTCACTGACTGAATGCCCGGCATCGTCTGGAATGGGTTTGTTTACATTGCAAAAATGACTGAAAAGGTTCAGTCCAGGGCAGTCCTGAATTTGAACTTTCAAGAGTTCAAAATGCCCTGATATTGCAATGAGCAGGGCAGTAATAATCAAGGTTAAACAGGGGTAGTTTGGGGTTTGAAAAGGACAGAAAAGATTAGTTTAAATGAGCTGACAAGTAGGGTACTAATGTGGGATTAAACTAATACCAATGGGGAACAAGACACAGGAGTATGGGGTTTAAAATGAATACTAAAATGAGCCCATAACTCTTGATTAAAGAATAAGCCAGGCGTGGGGAACAAATGGCTGGCATCAAAAGATGCTTAGGCATGGGTTTAAAGGGTATGGGCAGTCTGCAAATTGGCAGAATCCAGGCAGCTTGACTGCACTGGTTGTTTGGCTTATAAATAGGCCATTTGAGAACTTAAAAGGGGCTAGAATTTTTAGTATTGAGAGAGGTCTGGTGAGTTTAAAGAAAACTAAAAAACATAAGATAGTTTCCAGTAAACATTGTAACCAAACACTGTCCGAAAGTTGTATAAGAGTTCATATTGGTCAAGCTGTCTTGGCCAAGTTCTGTTGTTTGCACTGACTGAGCTGCTTGTGATTGTTGAACTGCTGGTGTTGCTGCATTGAACACTCTGTTACTTCTATTGTTTCATTACTCTTTCCTGGGATTGTTTGTTTGGTGCTCGACTATTTGCTGGTTTTCTTTGTTCTGGGAATTATTGCTGGTTGTCTGTGGGCTGTGGAAAACACTTGTGGTTGTCGGTTTGTTGCTGTGTTGTTGCTGTTTATCTGCTGTTGCTGTATTTGCTGCATACTACTCAGCTGGCAATTCTCCTTCTTCTTCTGCTTTGCTATACCAGGTACACGACTAATAGTGCCAATGTAACTTGAAAGTTTGAGCATGAATATAAAAGAGAAGAGTTGAAGTTGTTTATTTCATACATAAACTGTTATATTGAACCTCATGTAATGTATAATAGTTTACATTCTTGTTTAGATACTGAAGGTAGCCTGCGTGCCCAGTAGATATCAATACATGGTGATTGAATGTTAGTTTGTATACGTAGGCTGATAGATAAAAGTGTCCCCAATGCAGTAGGTTGTATCTTAGGTTTTATATGGTTAGCATGTCCTTAAATGCATAGAACAATCCATGTTAGTTAATTTCATGTCCATTTGATAAATTGCCTCCTTGTAAAGGGCAAACCATTGCCTTAAAATAAACGGCGCAAGTCTGCACTTCTCGACCCCCACGAAGGTCGAGCCCAGGTCAAAACAGACCAAGCAGGCCTGCACTGGACAAACAATGGCCCAGGTCTGGCCCATCACGCATGGGCTGGATTTGGGCCTTTAATTTTGCTCGGCTGACTGTGTACGTGGTCGTGCTTCTGATTTTGCGCAAGCATTCGGGATTCTATTATAGATAACTTGCAAGCATGTAATTAATTAGGACTATCTACTGTTTTCGATTAGTGGAGACAAACGCGACAAGAAACATAGTTGCTATAGGATACCCTTTTAAAATAAGAACGAGATGAGCCTCGACAAATATATAAAAACGCGCAAGCTACGGGGCCCTCGTTAAATGTATATTATCGAAGCATTCATTTTCCAGGATGGGTCGTTTAGCAAATCTCACGGCCCTCCCAGAATAATAACGCGATAGTCTCTTTAAGCGCGTACTTAATAATGTTATCTCCTTAAACTCGGGTGCACATTTATGTGACCCAAATCCGAATCTCAACGGAATCGAAATGTGTCTCTAACCACGGGTACACTGATTGTAGCGTGGTCTGAGATGCATTTCCATGACGTTGCAAATTCTTTTCATAAGGAATGAGACGAGCCTCGACAAACAAAAATGTACAAAGTGTGGGGCCCTCTGAATGTATATATATAAAATACTTAGAATCCGGGATATGCCGTTTAAGCGAATCTCATGGCTCTCCCCAAAATAACAACACGCTAGTTGCTTTAGGCGCGACTTTAATAATGATATCTCCCTAAATTCGGGTGCCCATTTATGTGACCCAAATCCAAATCTCAACCGAGTCGAGATATGTCAATAACCACGGGTGCATTGATGTAACGTGGTTCGAGATATGTTTTCACAACGTTGCAAGTCCTATAAAATAACAGTAAATGGTAAAAGCGGTTAAAAGTTAAATTTTGCACATAAGTTCACACTTGTATAAAATCAGATAATCAAGCCGAATATAACAGTTGAGCGACCGTGCTAGAACCACGGAACTCGGGAATGCCTAACACCTTCTCCCGGGTTAACAGAATTCCTTATCCGGATTTCTGGTACGCAGACTGTAATATGGAGTCATTCTTTTCCTCGATTCGGGATTAAAATTGGTGACTTGGGACACCCTAAATCTCCCAAGTGGCGACTCTGAAATAATTAAACCAATCCCATTTCGATTGTCCTTTAATTGGAAAAAACTCCCTTGCGCCTTCGCGGGTGCGGAAAAAGGAGGTGTGACAGCTCTGGCGACTCTGCTGGGGATCTGAAATTTACACCCAGAACCACTGGTTCAGGGTTAAGAATTCGAGCTTAGAATAATTGTTATAGTTGGCTTTATTTATTATCTGATTTTTACACGATATATGCCTAATGTGCTAAATGATGCTTTTACCGCTTTAATATTATTTGAATGATGAATATATACAACTGTTACGAAACCCCTTCTTTCTGAGTCTTCTGAATTTATGGTGTACACGTGCGCGTGACCCACCTTTCTGTTAAAGTCATACCAAATAAGACGGAGTTGGGACAAGTGACTAGGCCGGGCAGACTTTCGTGCTCCCGGTACGTTGCCCCCGCTTCGGCTCAAACTGTCCGTTTGGGTAAGCCAGGTTTAGAACAATCAACCTCAGGTTTTACACTTAGAATAACTCAGCCATGTACCGGATCCCTAGTAGGAACGTTTATTTGCATCATGTGCATTTGACTTAGGGGACTCAACACAGGGGTTGGGTCTGTCTAGGACAGGTGAACCCGAAATAAAAAGACCATCCTGATGCATCCTACTTGCTATATGTGTATTCAGTTGCCTCGAACATGCTTGCTGACCGGCTTAAATGAAATCATGGTAAGAACTGAAGAATAAAATGGGTTGTTTTTAAAATAATAATAATAATATAAAAAATAAAAAAAAATAATAAAAAAAATGAAAAAAAAAATAAAAATTAAAAATAAAAAGGTAAAATATAGTTTTCAAATCTTGAAATAAAGGTATTTAATCTTGAAAGGTATTTAATCTTGAAAATAGTTTGAAAATTCCCAAAAATAGTTTAAATCTTGAAAATAGTTTTGACTGAAAATGATTAGAGTATGTTTTCAAAATGAGTCTTGACTTTATTAAATTAAATTTCAGATACAAAATGAGCACCACACAAAACCCCTCATCCGCAAATACAGAAGAGTTTCTATTCCAGCTTCAAATGTGGTGGTGTGAATTAGGCGAAGATGGTCAAAAGTGGGTCATCAAGCATTTGGGAAATCTCCCGGATATTATGAAAGTTAAACCCCGTGATGATCTGATTGCGGCATTAGTAACTTTTTGGGACCCTGTTCACAATGTCTTTCGTTTCTCTGACTTCGAGCTCACTCCTACATTAGAGGAGGTAGCTGGATATGCTGGTTTTGACGAAAGTTTAAGGAATCAAAGCTTGATATTCACAAAGGCTCCCTCGGTACATCGATTCTTCGGTCTTCTGAACATCAGCAGTCAAATCAGGAAAAGCAATGTCGTCAACGGATGTTGTTCTTTCAACTTTTTGTATTCAAGGTTCGGAAAGTCAGATGGGTTCAAAATTCATGAGAAAGGCCTTACTAACAAACAAGACAAAGACGCATGGCAGGTTCACCGTCGCTTCGCCTTCATGGTGGCTTTTCTAGGAATCATGGTCTTCCCGAACAAAGAACGAACAATCGATATTCGCACCGCAAAAGTTGTGCAAATCCTCACCACCAAGGAAAACCACACCCTTGTCCCCATCATTCTCTCAGACATTTATCGGGCTTTGACTTTATGTAAAGCAGGAGCGAAAGTCTTCGAAGGATGCAAAATTTTGTTGCAAATGTGGCTGATTGAACATCTCCAACAACAACCCAAAATCATACAGTATGGGCCAAGCAACGATAATTACATCGAAGGTTATGAGGAAAGAGTGAAAAATTATCAGGTTCCAGAAGGGATAGAAGCATGGGTATCTCGGCTAAGGGCTCTAACGGCAAATCAAATTGAATGGACTCTGGGATGGCTCCCGACGAGGGAAGTGATACATATGTCAAACTCAAATAGTTATCTGCTACTATTGGGATTGAGAAGCATCCAGCCGTATGCGCCATTGAGAGTCCTAAGACAACTAGGAAGATATCAAGTAGTTCCCGATGATGAAGATTTGAGTACGCAAGAAATCGAATTACACCCAGAGGCCACTATTCCTGAGGCGTTACTTCAGCAGATGTGGAATGGATGTCGATACTTGAAAAGCGATACTCAAGTCCCAGACACTACAAAGGGTGAGATAAATCCTGGATATGCAAGGTGGTTCGAGAAACGGTCTCGCGTGGATGATGTACCAGAACCTGAGCTAAGAAGGCCAACTAAAAGACCCCATATTCAAAACTTTAATGATAAAATCCAAGAGCGGTTGATCTGGGGAGAAAAAGAGAAGGGGTACAAAGTAACTATCCATGCCCTAAAGGAAAATCTAAGGAACCTCAGTCTGGAGAAGGATTTGCAAGCACAAGAAGCTGAAGGCGAGAAGAAAAGTCTAGCCTGCGAGAATGAAAGTCTTCATGCTTGATTTCTGAGAATGAAAAAGGCTTATGAAATGCCAGCGAGGAATTGGAAGGATCAAAAAACCATCGCCAATCTTTTTGAAAGAATGCAAGATTATGATTCTGTTCTTGCTGCAAAAGAAAGGGCATTGAGCAAAGCAAAAGAAAGGATCCAACAATTAAACGAAGAAGCCAGATCTGATAAGGAACGCCAAGATAGGCAATCCGAGAAAGACAGGGCACAATTCAAGAAGGAAAAAGACCATTGGATACGATCAGAAGACCAACTTCGTGCACAACTAGAAGAGGCAAGAAGGTACAGAGAGCATCAACAAGCGGACACTGATAGAGAAAGAGCGCAGATGAGATTAGAGCAGGCTAGACTCCGAGCTCTATTAGAGTCAGCCCTAGATCGTGAAGGCCGTATCCGAGATATAGCCACCACTCGCCAACAGCAGTTGCAGAATCAAGGCCAACATCTCCAAGATTTCAGGGCACAGATCCACGACCTGGCGGTCTACACCTCTCAAAGTTATGTAAACTACCAAGGAATGGATTATGAAAGGTTTACAGAGCATGTACCCACCTTTGCCCGTCATCTAGAAGTGGAGTTGGAAAGGATGTATCGAACATTGGGAGGTCATCCGGGTCAAGCCCCGCCTTGAGCAAATGATCTAATAATTTACAACACAAGTGGAAAGTGGGGCACGTTATGAGATGTTAAGAATTGTATCTGTTTATTTCAATTTGAATGTGTGTATTTCAAGACATTGTTTTTACAAAGTTTTTCAAATGTAATGTTTGTTCATCTTTTTATATAAATGTTAGCCTCATGGCAGAACTACGCCTGGTCTGATTCATGCGGGGACGTGATACGTAGGCAATCCCCATAAGATTCGACCGCTTTTAATAAAGAGAGAAAAGAAAATACATAATAAAATAAAACACAGGGTTTCCCAAAATACTTCAAAGGGACGAATGAGCAAACCGGGATGACGCATGTTGTTTGAAGCAAAGCATGTAGAAACGGTTAACTGCCTAGGTGCATTGCATCCTCTATGTGCTATGATCAAATCTGTTAAACTCTAACGCTAACAAAGTTTGTTGTTGTCTATACCAGACAAGTTAGTTGTTAAAGAACTCTGGCAACACACTCATACCAAACCAGATCCAAAGGACCGGTAGCAACAAGCATGACTACTTCAGAGAATAGCAATGAGGAAGAAAGGCCGATGAGCCAGTTGTTAAAAGAGGCGATGGAAAAGATTGAAAGGATGGGACTAGAGATGAATGCAATGCAGCTAGCCATAGCCAAAACACAAAAGAGCCCTGAAACACTGGGGCACATGCCAGAATACCCTCACTCCGGCCCTTCCACAAGCCGCCCAAATCCCCTTTATCATCAAGAAAGAAGCCCTCATGATTCCCAGGCCCCACCACCCCATCAACCTCTCCCAACACCCAATATTCCCATTTTTGTGGGACCCACATCAGCCCCTTTGCAAAGAACGACCAGTGAGCCATTGTTTCAGGCTCACGATACACAATACTATCCCCCTGAGCCTACATTCCATGCACCCGAGCCTCAAGCTTACAATCCACATTTGGAAGTGCCGGCAGAGATTGAAAAGCCGGCTAAGGCCCCTGAACAGGATGAAGTATTGAGAAAGGTCAAAAGCCTGGAGCAATCCTTCAGGAACTTGCACGGTTTGGGCAATCAAGTCAGCGTAGCATACAAAGATCTGTGCCCTTTCCCAGACGTCCAACTCCCGGCTGGGTTCAAGATGCCTAAGTTTGATTTATATGAAGGGCACGGTGATCCCATGGCACATTTGCGGGGATTCTGTAGCAAAATGAGAGGGGCAGGCGGCAAGGATGAGTTGCTGATAGCTTATTTCGGCCAAAGTCTGAGCGGATCTGCACTAGAATGGTATACCAGGCAGGATTCCAGTAGGTGGTACACGTGGGATTATCTGGCGCAGGCTTTTGCAGGTCATTTCCAGTACAATCTCGAGATAGTCCCTGATCGTCTCACATTATTGAGAACTGGGAAGAAACCCGGGGAAAGTTTTCGCGAGTTCGGGTTCCGCTGGAGAGAACAAGCAGCTAGAGTCGATCCTCCCATGAGAGAGGGAGAGATGGTGGACTATTTTTTGCAGACATTGGATCCAACCTACTTTGGTCACTTGGTGACAACGGTTGGAAAATCTTTCAACGAGGTGGTCAAGATAGGGGTCATGATAGAAGAGGGTTTGAGGTCTGACAAGATCTTGAACTATTCGGCACTCAAGGCCACAACCTATCTAATCGAAGGTATACAAGTCTAGTTCGCAACCAAAAAAACCTCACATCAAACGAACATTGGAGTAAAAAGTTATGACTGTTTTACCCCGGACTGTCCAGGCTGAAACTGGGTCGCGAACCGAGTCGGGTCAAACAAGTGGTATAAGTCGGCAAATCCGACTTGTAAGACCCCAAAATATTTCATTTTCATCCCAAAATGGTGAGGAAGCTGAAGAGAGGGTTCCATGGTGTTCTTGAGTGATTAAGGTACGTTTTAACGATTTCTACCGTTAAAGTTTGTCCCCTTGCCTAGAAACTCAATCTCTACGCTTTGCAATCGTTTTCCCCTTTTATTAGCTGTATTTGGAGCTATTTTTGGAAGATAGGAATTTGTTGTTCTGACTGATTCTTCAGGCTTTATACTTGATTTTCCAAGGTAATCATCTTGGGAATCTTTTATGATCGTTTTTACAAAGTTCTACGGACGTTTCGTCAAGTTAGGGCCATATGAAAAATATGCCGATTTAAACTCAATTATGAACTGTTTATAGGTGCGTATAAGCTGCATATATATAGTGTTTGCGAAGCTTAGGACGTAAGGAACAACTTTCGTGAAGGAACTACATGCATTCAGACGTTCGTTGGAAAGGTATGTTAAGGCTAAGCTCCGTCTTTCCTTTTTGCACGAATTCTTGGAAATTCCTAAGACGTCAAATGTGATATTTTACTATTCTATTCCTAGAAAGACCTTCTGTGAAAGGCATTGGGATCATACCTGAAGTATTTTCATGATGTTGTTAGGTTGATATTCCACTCGTTCAGTTAATTAGGGTATTCGACATCTATATATGTCATTTTGTCGGCTTTCTTATCCATATGTCTATATATATGAATTCTTATTCGTCTTTGGGTTGTGTGACTAAACAAAATAAAGGAATTTAGTATTTACGATCAGTCCTTCTTCCTTGTTAAATATATTTTAAAATCCCTAAAGTGACGCATCGATTTCCAAAAATCTCAAATATAAATTTTACGTTTAAACTATTAAAACACTTGATTTTTTGATATACTTTCCTTTACTAATTATCAAGAAATCAGGTATAAGGACTAAGTGAAGCACCTTATGCTTTTTATGAACATCTTTAGAGTTAGGTTATCTTTCTAAAAGTCGAGTTAAGTTTTCAAGCTTATTTATTCAAAGAAAACATATGAGGTTCTACGAGACATTTGTATGCGATACGAAGGTGATTATGAGATTATGAGAATAAGAGTACCAATGAGCCAAGGTTGGCTAAGTTCTTGTTATGTCCTATTATGTGCATTCAAAGTTCATATTATACATGACATATTATGCATGGACTTCGAGCTATAATCGGAGGTAAGGGGCCTATTTGCCCGAAAAACTATATATATTGTACAGATGGCCACAGGTTGGCAATATGATACCGGTTAGCTACCGGGAGAGACCGCCATTGCTAGCATTTGGTTGGGTATGTCATGCATTTGCATCAATATATATGTATTCACGACATACGCTTACACGAGCATACCATGCATAATTGATTACTATGAGGTCAGATGTCGGTCATGGAGGCTATAAGATTTTCAGTGTTAGGTGGTTTCACTATTATTATTTTTACATCAGCTATGTATGATTCTACTTTTTGCCTTACATACCGGTACATTTTTATTCGTACTGATGTCCCGTTGGTTGGGGACACTGCATTTTTATTTCGTACGTGCAGGTCCAGGTAGGGACTCTGATCGACCCCTCTACTAGGATTTTGGGGTTCAGTTGTGAGTTGGTAAGCTCCACCTCTTCCTGGAGCTTTCAGAGGATGGTTACTTTTGTGTACAGTTTGGGTATAGTCGGGGCCTTGTTTTGACAGTGCTTATGACACTCTTAGAGGCTATTGTGGACACAATATTCTGGGTTTCTTTTTGTAGCTTTCAGTATCCAGCCCATAGACTTGGCATGTATATATATGTGTGTAGGCATGTATGTCTCCAATCGCGGCCTCGTCGGCCAACTAGTACTTTATTATTTTGGCTCGTCTATCTTTGTTTATATGGCTTATTGTTATTCAGGTTATGACTTTAACGGTCCAGGCTTAGTATTTCAGATGTTGTGCTGCTCGATCTGTTGGGCTCCAGTTTAGTTAGCTAGTATGTTTAGTGGCTAACTCGATCGAATACAGTATCGAGTGCCAGTCGTGCCTCCCCTAGTTTGGGGCGTGATAGTCTCCTTGATAAATGGCTTGAAATATAGCCTAATCAGTGTATCACAACTATGTGACAGAGGTAACTTGGTAGCATTCACCTCAACCAAATGTTTTGTGATTAATCTTACCACTGACAAGATTGTTTTGTAGGGAAAAAGAGTTAACAATATTAACATTGTAGATTTGTCCACTCTCTCAGAAAACGAACTTACTTGCCTAAGTGTGTTGGACAATGATCCCCTCCTATGGCACAAATGACTTGGTCATGCAAGTCTAAATCAACTCAACAAACAAGTCTCCAAGGACTTGGTGATAGGGTTACCTAACATCAAGTTCAAAGAAGACAAAGTTTGTGAGGCTTGTACAAGGGGGAAGCAAGTAAGATCCTCTTTTAAAAGCAAGAAAGTGGTAAGCACAACCAAGTCGATGGAACTGGTTCATATGGATCTCTGTGGTCCAATGAGAACTTTGAGCAGAGGTGGTAAAAAATATATGATGGTACTTGTTGATGATTACTCTAGGTTTACTTGGGTCTTATTTTTAACATCTAAGGATAAAGCATTTGACATGTTTACTGCTTTTGTTAGAAAAACTCAGAAATAACTAGGTAATCAACTTGCATCAATTAGGTGTGATTATGGAACTGAATTTGAAAATGCTAAGTTTGCTGAATTTTGTGATGAGCATGGTATAGATCATAATTTCTCTGCCCCTAGGACTCCTCAACAAAATGGATTTGTTGAAAGAAAGAATAGGACTCTTGAAGATATGGCTAGGACTATGCTTCTTTCTAGTAAACTGCCCCATAGCTTCTGGGTAGAGGCTGTAAATACTGCATGTTACATTATTAATAGGTGCATGACTAGACATCTTGTAGAGAAGACTCCCTATGAGTTACATAAAGGGAGAAAACCAAATATATCCCATCTTAGGGCATTTGGATGCAAGTGCTTTATGCACAATAATGGAAAGGACTCCCTAGGTAAGTATGATCCCAGAAGTGATGAGGGAGTATCCTTGGGATATTCTTCACATAGTAAAGCTTATAAAGTGTACAACAAAAGAACTTTGTGTGTAGAAGAGAGTGTACATGTAGTTTTTGATGAAACTAACATTCTTTCTAAGAGATAGGAACATGAAGATGGAGTTATTGGACTGGTAAAAGAATTGAGTGAAGTCACAGCTCAAGCTAAAGAAGTACTAAAAGAAGGAACATGTGATGGAACATGTTCTTCCATCCAGGGGAACCTGACAGGGGGGAACTGGACAAAGAAGAGGTGAATCTAACTCCCAAATGAAACATGTTCATGAGCATGTTCCTCATCTACAGAACATGGGAGAAAATCCAAACAGAAATCAGTTGGTTGTAAAACCTTACAAGTATCAAAGTTCTCATCCCATTGAGAACATCCTTACTGACCCAACTTCTGGAGTTAAAACCATATCTCAATTAAAGAATCTGTGTGGTTTTGATGCATTCTTATCTCTTATTGAACCAAAAAATATTGCCAAAGCTTTGCAGGATGCAGACTGGGTGAATGCAATGCAAGATGAACTCAATCAATTTGAAAGAAGTCAAGTGTGGCATCTGGTCACAAGACCCAAGGATAGATCAGTCATTGGCACTAAATGGGTCTTCAGAAACAAACTTGATGAAGATGGAACGGTTACAAGGAATAAGGCAAGATTGGTGGTCCAAGGTTATAGCCAAGAGAAAGGCATAGATTATGATGAGACCTTTGCTCCAGTTGCAAGACTGGAGGCAATAAGACTCTTCATAGCCTTTGCAGCACACATGGAATTCACCCTTCACCAAATGGATGTGAAGAGTGTCTTCCTAAATGGCTACTTAAAGGAAGAAGTCTTTGTCAAACAACCTCCAGGGTTTGAAAGTAAGGAGTGTCCAGATCATGTATACAAACTGGACAAGGCCCTATATGGACTAAAGCAGGCTCCTAGAGCATGGTATGAATTCTTATCCAAATTCCTGCTTGAACATGGATACAAAAGAGGTAAGATTGACAATATTCTATTCTTGAGGGGAAAAGGTAAGGATCTACTAGTAGTTCAAATTTATGTCGATGACATAATTTTTGGGGCAACCACTGAAAATTTGAGTAAGGAATTTGCTAAATTAATGGGGAGTGAGTTTAAAATGAGTATGATGGGTGAGCTTAACTTCTTCTTAGGCTTACAGATCAAACAAAACCCAAATAGAACCATGATCCATCAGTAGAAATATGTAAAAGAGATGATTAAGAAGTTTAAAATGGATGAATCAAAAGAAATAGACACACCCATTGCAACAACTACTAAATTAGACATAGATGAACCTGGTTCATCTATTAATCAGAAGTTGTATAGGGTATGATTGGTTCACTTTTGTATCTTACTGCTAGCATACCTGACATAGTTTTCAGTATAGGGCTTTATGCTCATTTTCAGGCAAATCCTAAGGAATCCCACTTGATTACTGTCAAGAGGATACTGAGATATTTGAAAGGCACTACTGATATCTGCCTTTAGTACCCTAAAGGTAGTAACTTTAATCTAGTAGGATATGCTGATGCTGTCTATGCAGGTTTTCTTGTGGATAGGAAAAGCACCTCAGGTATGGCTCATTTTCTTGGTTCATGTCTGGTATCATGGGCCACTAAAATGTAGAATTCAGTGGCCTTATCCACTATTGAGGTTGAATATGTTGTTGCTGCCTCTTGTTGTGCTCAATTGCTGTGGATCAAAAAACAGCTGATGGATTTTGGCATTGAAGTTGGTTGTATCCCTATATTTTATGATAACACTAGTGCTATAAGTATGACCAAGAACTCACTTCATCATAAGAGAACTAAGCACATAGATGTTATACATCACTTCTTAAGGGACAACTATGAGAAAAGATTGATCACTATAGAATTCTGTGCTACTGATAAACAAATTACTGACATATTTACTAAAGCACTGAGTAGAGAAAGCTTTGAAAGGAATATGTTAGAATTAGGGATGATTAAGATCGCATAATGGGACCAGCTTAGAATGTATAATGAAAAAAAATAGTTGCTAGGAAATCTGGAACTTGTGTAAATATCTAGAGTAATTTTTACTCAATTTCATACTGTAAATAGTATACTCCTGTGACATGTGTTGATATGACTCACTGATCTCTAACAAAATTTTCTCTATTTTGGTAAATTGAGGCATGATCAAGAGAATTCTAAATGAAGAAGCTAGTTCATCAGTATTGGTTCATCTGAATAACGCGGTATGTTTTCTATACTCTTCACAATTAGAAATATAAATATTTAAATCATGAGTAGAGTCCTACCTATGTTCAAAAACATCAAAAAATCCTATCAGTTTATTTTTGAACCAGTCCCGTCTCTATTAGAATTCTCACCACATAAAATGCCTAAAATCTAGGGAAGCTTAACCGTTCATTCAACCTGAAATTTCAGCTTGATTAGACCTCTAATTGACTGCTAAAAGCTACAGTTAGTCATTAATATCTTCTTTCTTTAAATACCCATCATCACCCTCTGCCACCCTCATTATTCCAAACCGTCAAAAATCTCTTTCACTCTCAATTGTTCTCTCTTCCAAAATCCTAACTCACAAACTCTCTCAATCCATCAGTTACAATGTTGAACCCTCAAGATAATCCAGGCACTCCTCCACCACCATCCCCTTCTGGTTCCTCCACACCTCATCCACCCAGTACAAACCCCCAGCCTAAGAAAAGACGTGTCAAAATGCTCGCTCAAAAAACTATAGCCACAGGTGCACTGTCGAAGAGATTAAATGCACAATTGAAGGCTACCCAAGCCCAAGAATTTGAACACTCGGACGATTCTTTCAAGTCTGCAAGTGAGGGGGAAGGACCTGCGTCTTCTAACTTTGAGAAGATTCAGAGTTCCCCTACTGAGGTACGTTCTGTATTGGTTGAAAGTGTAAAAAATAGGTTTGTTCTAATGGGGATTGTTAGATATATGGAAATTCCTGAATTGAGAAGGAGATGAGGTAAAAATAAAATTAAAAAGGAAAAAGAGAGAGATGGTGCAAGCAATGATGTGAGGGGAACAGGGGTAGAAGTGGTTGATTCGTCACCCACCTCTAAGATGATTAGACCAGCAATTTGTGGGTCTGAGGGAGAAATTGTTGGAGAAAGTGGCAAGAACACAAGGGGAAGTGGATCAGGGGAGGCTGCTGAGGGTTTGGTAAATTTGAGTTCTCATGTGGATGAACCCGGTTCATTTGTTGAAGAAACTCTATCAGACCTTCTGAGGAAAGTAAATGCCAGTTACAATCCCAAGAAAAGAAGAACTCCAACGCCCAAGATTCCAAGTACTACAAAGAACACCAAGAAAAGAAAGGCTAATTCCCTAACAACTGCTGAAATTCCCTTGCCAAAAGGGAGAGCCACAAGAAGTATGGTAAAACAGAGAGAGAGAGTGAATTACAAAAAGCTTTAGCTGAAAGCAAGAAGAAGAAAATGGATAAAGGAAAAGCAAAGGTTGTAGAGACTTCTGAGGTTGTTGATGTTGAGGAGATGGAACAGGTTTATCAGGAGGAACATACAACTGTGGAGGTTCAGACCCCCAAGCCTAAAAAGACCAAGACCTCTTCTAAGAGGTCTTCATCAGGGTCTAAGGCTATTGAATCTTCATTGGCCAAGAGGATAAGGTCTGTAATGAAAAACAAACCAGTTAGAATTGTTGAAAATGAGGAATGGAGTGGTAAAGAAGAGAGTGAGTCTGATAGTAAACAAGACAAGTTGGCCAAATTTGGCAAAAGAAATTTTTTGAAGGGTAGATTGCTGAAAGACTTGGTGGAACTAGGAATGGTTTGTTTGGTTTATGCACCAGCTGTTCAAGGCTGGAAGGACATGGTCCTTCAGATGGATGGAAGGCTAGATAGGAATGAAATCATTGAATTCATGGCCAATGTAGAGGTCAAAGATGGCAGAGTCACCATCCAAGTGAAAGGAGTTCAAGTGACCTTCGATGCAGAGAAGCTGGGAGAGATTCTTGATATCCCTACTAAGGGATTGATGACTATACTAGGCAAAGATGGCCAAGTCTGTATTCCCTTCCTCATGCCCTTGAAATCACTAGGAGATTCTATGATGTTGAAGTAGTGAATGAGGCCAAGTTTGTGCACAAGAGTGAAATAAAGCCACAACACAAAGTCCTCTTTGAGTTTGTCAACAAGTGACTACTGCCCAGGCTGGAAAGAAGGCACATTGCTAACTATATAGACTTAGTTCTGATGGAGTGCCTTGAAAGTGAAAGGCAAATCAACTGGCATGTATTCATCATCAAGCTACTAGACAGGGTTATCAATGGCTCCAAGGCCCATACCACCCCTTATGAATTTATTCTGACTAATGTTCTGGATCGGTGCAAGGTGCCTCTGAAGAAGTGGGAAATGGCCACAAGCAAGGACCATTTTGGCATTAATACCCTGATTGGTGGTGACTATCTAGTCACTGCCATTCCTAATGAACCTAGTTCATCCAAGAAGATACCTATCAAGAGTAAAGTCAGGGCTCTAGTTCAGGAAAATGTGGCCAAGGATGCTGAGATAGCTAGGCTGAAGGCTCGCTTAACAGAGGTTGAATCTGATAGGGATGCTTTCAGAACTGAGCTTACCAAGGAAAATGAGAAGAATGATGGAATTCTTCACAATATGCTGAATCTTCTCCAAGCCCAAAACCAACACTCCAGCTCCCCCAAGCCTTAGGACTTTTAGACTTCATCTCCTGAACCTGTCTAGTACCACCAGTGACCCAGATTATGGATTTTTCTTTCTTTTTGCTCATGTTTTGAATATTTTTGTTTTCTGTTGTGGATTGTGGTAGCAACATACCTTCTATCAATGATATCTACTATTTTTTCTTATGTTGACTGTTAATATTTCCTTGATAGTTCAAATATATTTGCCTGATTACTGATGATTGATCCATGATTGCACTTGCAGTTGCCCCAGTGGCCATGAGAAATTGTTAAAATTCTGGGACTCACACTTTGTTTATGCAATTTTTAGATGATGCTAAAAGGGGGAAGAGATATTGTGCTTTAAGAATAAGTGATGTTTATAACCTAATGAACCTGGTCCTTGATGATAAGTAAATTTTTCTAACTTTATATTGATGAATAAGCTGAGTTCTGACAAGGCCTAAGTGAGTGAAAAGCACAGAGTTTGTCATCATCAAAAAGGGAGAATTTGTTGGCCCAAGTAAAGGTGAAGTTTTGAAGACTGACAAAGGAACTCAGACGTGGACCAGGTCCATCTTGTGAAGCACAGTTATGATCAAATCAAACATGTGAGATGCACATGAAGGAGATAAACCTAACTTATCAGAAGTGATATCTCCTGATCATGATCGAAAATGTTGCATATTGAATAAGGATAAAGACTCCTTACACAAAGAGAATACGGTTTAGGAAAAAGATAGAGTCAAAGTATGAGATCAACTAGAACTCTTCAACCATGGAAGAGTAGCATCTGTATCTTAGTCAATCTCTAATTACTAACTCCTTAAATATTAGTGTTGTTCTCTTTTACAGGAATGTAGTAGAAGTAAAACGTGAATTGAGAGCAAAATAGCAAGGCAATTTTACAAGCAATTTATGTGTTATTTAAGCATGCAATCCTGAAGCTACTTGAACCAGATAGAAGAACCAGTTCCAAGTGTCTATCTTTTATTCTAGTTCAATTGTAGTAGGTGATTTTACATTGTACCTTTCAGCTTATATAGAAGCAATTGTATTAGGTACTTAGAGTTTTCAAGTTAGAGTTAACTTGAAGTTGTCGCAATAGTTGAGGCTATGTGCCACAACGGGATTAGAGTTAATCCTAGGTTTACAAAAAAGTTTTTTGTAAATGTAGTTTTTGGCTCAGTGATTTTAGTGGAGAGTTTGGGAAAATCCTACTGGAAGGTAGGTCGTGTTTTTTTCACCTTTTGAGCCAAGTGTTTTCCACGTAAAATCTCTGTGTTCTTTATTTTCTGTATTTATTATTCCGCAACAGCAATAGTTGGAACACATAGAAAAACCAGGTCCTTCTATAATCAAGCTAACCGAAAATTGGGTACCACACAAATCACCCCCTCCCCCCTCTTGTATGGTATTGAAGTATAAAACAAAAGAAGTTTCAATTTTATAAGAAAATAAATGATAATGGCTTCAGATTCAACCACTTATCTGTTCTTGACACTATTCCTTATTACACAAATACAATTTTCATACAATTTTATAAAATATATCTTTTGTATATTTTGTATCTGATTTATACATAGTAAAAGTAAATTTCGTACAACTAATTATATATTATACAACTTATCTATAACTTTCATACATTATTTCTATCCAGTTATATACAACTACAATATAATACCACTTAAATACAATTTTTATACAAATCTTATACAATATGTCTTTTGTATATTTTGTATCAATTTATACATAGTAAAAATAAATTTCATATAACTAATTATATATTATACAACTTATCTACAACGTATCTATAATTTTCGTACATTATTTCTACTCAGTTATATACAACTATGATATTATACAATTTAAATACAATTTTTATACAATCTTGTTCAATTTCATACAATATTTAAATAAATAAAAATATAAAAACAACAAAATATAATTTTTCTACAATTTTACTATAACTTTACTACAATTTCGTAAGTATAATGTATGTCATGTCTTCTTCTTCATCTTCTTCGAGTTTCAATTTGAAATTTAGCCAAAATCAAGTCTAATCTTTACTAAAACACCCTCAAAATTGAGATATAAACTCCAAACCATATTTTCCAATTGTTTGCAACAACACTCAATCCAAACGAATAATAATTTTTTAAAACCCAAATTTAAATTCAAAGCTTCAAAGCTTTTTAATAGCTGTCAATGGTGGAATTGCTACTCTCTTTTCCTTTGCTTTACATTACTGAAATTAGGGATTGAGAGATAGAGAGACGTAGAAAGAAATTTTAATTCTTTGCAACAACACCCAATTCAAATATAGGAATATCGACTCCTTTGCTTTTTTAAGGGCTGTTCTTTGAAGATATTTTCTTCTTCATTAAAAATCAAGCTAAGCACAGATGTTAGTGGAGGTGATTTTTTGAAGAAGAGAGTAAAAATTTAGAATACGGATTAGATCCAGTGGGAACTCTTCTATTCTCGAATTTGAAATCTGGACCAACCCAAGAACTTGGAAGAGGTTGAAAGATGACTTGTTCTTTTCTAGGCGATGGACCGGATATCGCGGTGCCTGCAGCTGTATGGCCTGAAGCCCAGGAGAGGTAATTAAGAGGAATAAGAACAGGAAGAAATGTACATAAATGGTAATTGGGTATATAATATGTAATTATATTTAAACTTGAGTAGGGATGGTAATATAGTTTCATATAGTGTATATGAATGTAAAAATCGCCTAAAAGTGACTAATTCAGTCTCCATTGTGTGTTATTGTGATAAGCACCATCTTTGTAGGTGGGTTAATTAGCATTGATGGTTTATGTAGGGCTTAGGTTATTTGGTAAGGGGATTGCATAAATGAATAATTAAGTTGTAAGCTCTGATGGTATAAATGTACCATTTGGTTCGGTAATATAATTTATGGTACGCATAGTGCCAGAGCCATAATATCTATCGAGGAGTGTCAAAATATAAAAAAAATTAGATATATACAAAAAAAATAAGAAGAATCAACACATAGTAAATATGCGTAAAACAAAAAAATTATCTAACTGTTATGAATAGAATTCTATTTAGAATGAATGTCTATCTTGTAGAGAGTTTTACTTTGCGGCTAAATCATTTCCCCCCTATAAATAGAGGGGTCTTACCCCATTGTAAATCATCCCAAAATTCAGTAAGAATTACTCTCTCTTTCTCTGCAATATTGTACTTCTACTTTTGTTGTTTTATAACACGTTACCAGCACGAGACTCTACCGTTTCAAGAAGATTAAGGTACAATTTTTCTCCTCCTTTAATTATAACTGATATTATGAAAAGAAAGTTCGTTGCCCTTGAAATTTCGGGCAAGAACTATATGACATGGGTGTTGGATGCTGAAATCCATATAGATGCAATGGGTTTTGGAGACGCCATTAAAGACAAAACTAAAGCATCCACCCAAGACTGTGCTAAGTCCTTGATTTTCTTGTGTCATCACCTTGATGAAGGGTTGAAAATAGAATATCTCACAGTCAAAGATCCACTTGTTTTGTGGAATGGCTTAAAGGAAAGATATGACAACTTAAAGTTGGTCACTCTTCCACAAGCACGATATGATTGGGCTTATCTGAGGCTCCAAGATTTTAAGTCTGTTTCTGAATATAATTTTGCGATGTACAGAATTACTTCTAAATTGAAACTCTGTGGAGATACTATCACTGACTATGATATGCTTGAAAAAACGTTTACAACGTTTCATGCCTCCAATATGGTCCTGCAACAGCTGTACAGAGAGAAAGGCTTCAAGAAGTACTCTGAGCTGATTTCTCTTCTCCTTGTGGCTAAGCGAAACAATGAGTTGCTCATGAGAAATCACGAAAATCAACCCACTGGGTCTACACCATTGCGTGAAGTGGATGAGGTATATTCCCATTATGCTAAGCGTGGAAAAGGCCGTGGCCTTATTTGTAGTCGTGGACAAGGAAGAAATTTTCCTATTGTTAATCACCTTCCAAAGAAAAGTAACCACCAAAAGTGGAAAGGGAAAGATGAGAAGCCAAAGGCAAATGGTTCAGAAACTGAATGTCATCGTTGCGGTGGAAAAGGGCATTGCGCAAATATTTATCGTGTACCAAGACATTTGGTTGAGCTTTATCAAGCATCTCTAAAGAATAAAGGTCCTGAAGCCAATTTTGTCTTTGACAATGATTTTGACATCACCCACTTGGATGTGACAGACTTCTTTGAGTGTCTTGATGGGAAAATAGACCACTTGATCGGTGATGGATATGTGGTTAAAGATGATTGAGTAGTTTGATTTTTATTTTTATATATTCGTAGTAACTAAAAACATCATGTAATCATAGTTCTTTACATGAGTAGTACTCATTAGTATCAATTAGTATTACTTTATGAATTAGTGTTAGTTCATTTCATTAAATATAATTCTAGTATTTATTTTAAACAATGTTTCAGTTTGCTTAATATTCAAGGATAATAAATTCTTTATTAAAATAATGTTGTGATGTAAAAAGAATACTTAATTACTGATATTGAACAGAAAAGGTACGAATGCATGTCTTTAAATTGACCATAGTAGTATATAAACGTGATATAATAGCTATCTGCCTGATTTACCACCAAACTAATTTATAAGTGGTAGAAAAATTTATATAGCCTAAACATATAAACATCATCATCATTGCCCCTTTATGTACCTTCCATCAAAAGGTTGCCGATTGAGGAAAGCAAATACGTAGTAGTACTAGGAGAAGTAGTATTCTTTATGTTTCTATTTTTCTGTTTCATAAACAAAAGGTTGTTAGTTATTTACTTGTTTTGATAATGGAGGAAAATCAATTGCGGAACAGAGAGCGACAACCATTTTTTATATTGATACAAGCTATTGTATATAGAGACATTTAATCGTAGTATGATTTATTTATTTTTAATCATTCGTTAGTATTATAAGTATACACTCTGAAAATATTAATATTTATTCGTATATTTATTTTGTATGTCAAACAATGGGAAGCAAATATGGATATCTCACAAAACAAACTTGGATCAAAGTTCAATTGTAAAAATATTTATTTAGTTGATTCATGTACAACACATACAATATTCAAAGAGAAGAAATATTTCTCTCATTTAAGTATGTATAAGGCAGATGTTACTGTAGACACCGGATTTTTGACCCTCCCCGAGAATTTTCACATTTTTAGCGTGAATATGTGAAATAGGGTCTAGTATAGCTATTTTAACTATTTTTACTTTATTTTATTGCAAAAAGAAAATTACAAAAAAAAATATATATAAATTTTAGTTTATGTATCTCTCATAAACTTGAAAAATACAAAAATTGCACTTTATTTTTGTACTTTATATAATTTCGAAAATAACCAAAAATATAGTTCTATTAATGTTTTGTAGTCATTTTAATTTTTGAAAAATACAAAAAATATTACTTTATATTTTATCCTTACATAAAAACGAAAATTACAAAAAAAATAGTTTTATTAATATTTTGTAGCTATTTTAAATCTTGAAAAATATATTAAAAAATATATAGTTTTGTTTAAATATTAGTCTTATTTTTGTAGTTATTTTTGCTTACATAGGATTAGACGAACAACGTTGTGTTCTTAATCGGGTCCGGGCAAAAGAATAATATTCGAGTTCGAACTACCCGGTTTTAGGCCTAATTTTCGGACCTAACCCATAATAAACCGAGTCCATGACACATGGGGAACCCCACCACGCGTGGGGGACACAAACCTTGAACCCACCACGCGTTGGGCTCATTTTTCTTGGCATTGTGTATCAAATCCACGGACAAGGCCAAGGCAAAAGGGGGGATTTTTTTAAAAATTTTGAACGGACGATTGAAATTTGGAGGATAGGCACTGTTCGTCCTTCTTCTTCAAGAAGAAGGAACAAAACCCTACAGAAGAGACCACGAACCAAACCAGTGACCCCCTCCCAACGCCTGAACCACCTCCTCCTCCTAGCCCCCTCCATCGTCGCTACAAGCCACCAGTCCAACTCCATCACCATCTCGTCCAAACACCTACCCAAAACCAGCCGCGACGCCACCCCCTCACGTCCGGCGACCATAGCCCAAAACCTCCCCGTCAACCATCGATCACTACCCCAAAACCACCAACAAACCACCCTCACATCCCCAACAGTCATCTACCACCACCGCTGCCCGCTACCATTCGTACCAGCGCGATCGCCACCACCCTCACTGCCCGTCGAAAGACAACTAGCGAACACCACCGGAAAAACCAGCAGTCCGCCATTGCTGTTTCATCCTTCTCCAGTCGCAGAACCAACCCCATCTCGCCTCCTCAGCCCCACGTCCAAACGACTGCCTGCAACGTCCAGCCATGGACGACCCTCCATAGCCTCCTCCTCCCTCACATCCAAATGACCCCTTCTGTTGCATTCTCTCGAGCCAACATGCTGCGTTGAGAAAATCCAGCAGCCAACATCTCGTGCGTTGACTGTTTTTGCCGAGCTTTCCATCTCCATTGAGGTCGTCGTTGTTCGTCGAGGTCCAGTACGTCGAGGTTGTCCCGAGGTTTCGTCGTTGTTCCTCGTGCAGTGAGGTCCGGCTTGAGTTCCGTCGGGGTCGTGTTTGTCGTTCTGAGGTTGTCGAGGTTCAAAGGTTAGTAAACCTCAATGTATTGGATAAAGAAATTTTACGTTCAATGTTCGAAGATGTAATATATAAATTGATATGATAATCTTCTGCTTATGTTTTCATCGTATGCATTTTTGCTCATTTTGCGTTTTTTGATTCTTGTTTATTCGATGTCATTCAATTAAGTTGGACTAGTTGTTTTAGGACACAAGTTTGACATTAATTTGTTCGTCCTTTCCTTCGCTTATTTCATTCGGACAAAAAAAATTATTATTAGTGCATGTTGTTACTACTCCCGAAACACTCATTCGCTAAAACTCCTTTTATTAAACTTCTAACAAGTTATGAGATTTTAGTTGTAAAGAAGCTGTAAGGTTTAGTATGGTTAAAGGCATAAAACGGCATCCTTTAAAATAATAAAAAAAAAATAAAAACAATAAAAAATGAGACGAGCCTCGACAAACAAAAAATGTAGAAGCTGCGGGGCCCTCTAAATGTATATATATTAAAACACTTAGAATTCGGGACAGGCCGTTTAGCGAATTTTACGGCCTTCCCCAAAATAACAATACGCTAGTTGCGTTAGGCACGTCTTTAATAATTTATCTTCCGTAATTCGGGTGCACATTTATGTGACCCAAATCCAAATCTCAACCAAGTCGAGATATGTCAAACAACCGCGGGTGCATTGATGTAACGTGGTTCGAGATATGTTTCCACGACGTTGCAATTCTCGTAAAATAATAACAATAATTGATAAAGCGGTAAAAAGTTAAAATTTGCACATAAGTTCACATTCGTATAAAATCAGATAATCAAGCCGAATATAACAGTTGAGCGACCGTGCTAGAACCACGGAACTCGGGAATGCCTAACACCTTCTCCCGGGTTAACAGAATTCCTTATCCGGATTTCTGGTACACAGACTGTAATATGGAGTCATTCTTTTCCTCGATTCGGGATTAAAATTGGTGACTTGGGACACCCTAAATCTCCCAAGTGGAGACTCTGAAATAAATAAACCAATCCCGTTTCGATTGTCCTTTAATTGGAAAAAACTCCCTTGCGCCCTCGCGGGTGCGTAAAAAGGAGGTGTGACAGCTCTGGCGACTCTGCTGGGGATCAGACCCAGAACCACGGGTTCAGGGTTAGAATTCGAGCTTAGACAAATTGTTATATTCGGTTTTATCTGATTTTTACATGTTGAGCCTAATGTGCTAAATACTGCTTTTACCGCTTTGATATTACTTGAACTGTACATATAAACTGTGCTGAAACCTTTCTCTCCTTACCTCCGGGGAGAAGCTCGCTGGACGAGACTCCCTATTCTGTTAGTGTCAATACCTGAAATAAGAAAGAGGTCGGACAAGTTACAAAGCCGGACGATCTCGCGGGTCCCCGGTACGTAGCCCCCTCCTCGGCTCGAGTTGTCCGCTCGGGTACACAGTCTAGAACGTATACCCAGGTTATAAACCCAGTATGACAAAACCGCTGCTGGAAATTAAACCCAGAACCGCTGGTTCAGGGCTCAAGGATTCGAGCTTAGAATAATTGTTATATTTGGCTTTATTATCTGATATATATTACATGTTTTGACATAACATACTAAATGTTGTCTTTTACCGCTTTGATATTATCTGAACTGTATATAAACTGTGTCGAAACCCTTCTCTTCTTACCTCGGGGGATGTGCTTGCTGGTTGAGACTCTCTATTCTGTTAGTGTCATACCCTGAATAAAAGAGGCTCGGAAAGTTTCTAAGCCGGTTGGCCTTTTGGTTCCCGGAAAAGAGCTCCTTCCTCAGCTCGAGTTGTCCGCTTGGGTACACCGTCTAGAACACCGACCCAGGTTTTTGAACCTAGTATAACAAAGCCACATGCCGGATCCCTAGTAGGAACGTTTATTTGCATCATGTGCATTTGACTTAGGGGACTCAACATAGGGGTTGGGTCCGTCTAGGACAAGCAACCTGAAAATAATAGACCATCTTTCGGCATCCTATGTGCTACATGTTGTATTTAGTCAAGGGCGCTCGTCATTTCCAGCATGGTGTTATTTTAATCAAAGCATGGGGAACATTTGTGGAATCCAAGAAGCCTTGGAATTCCCTATGTCCCCCACGCTTGCTTTTTGGGAAAGCACATGGGGAACATTTATGGAATCCAAGAAGCCTTGGAATTCCCCTAAGTCCACCACGCTTCATTTTTGAAAAGCACATGGGGAACATTTGCGGAATCCAAGAAGTCTTGAAATTCCCTATGTCCCCCATGCCACATTTTTGAAAATATAATAAAATATATAAAAAATATATATATATACATATATATATAGAAAAAAGCATTGGAAATTCAAAAAAAATGATTGTGTATGTTTTCATCATCCACAAATTAGAAAATAGTGGAAAAGAGGAGAAAATAACAGTGTAGAGATGTGGCTACTTATTGTTAGAAAAAAAAAACCAATGTCCGAGTAGTATCGAAACTCTGCCGAAATTTTGAGAAAATGAAAAAAAAAATGTCTGTCATTGTTCTATTAAATGTCTGTCATTGTGGAATCCAAAAATGTTTATTATATTAAAATCAAAGGAAAATAGAAAAAAAAATCATCATTGTTCTGTCTTGTTTTTTTTCAAAAATATTGAAAAGAAAATAGTTTGTTTTGCCATTAAATGAAAATGAAAAAGAGTCTGGTTTTTAAAATGTTTTATTTTATTTTATTTTGCTTGTCTATGAAAATGCCAAAAATAAAAAAAATATAAAAAGAGTCGGGCGTTGAATGTGATTTTATTATTTGTTCCAAAATAAATATATATATAATCCAAAAAAAAAATTCAAAAGAAAATTCAAAGTTCAAAAAAATATTTTTTTTAAGCATTTCTTTTATTAAAGGTAAAATTCCAAAAACAAAAAAACATTTTCTTTTTTCTTCAGAATAAGAAAAACAAATGAAAAAACGAAAAAAAATATTATCTTCCTTTTGAAATTCTCAAAGTTCGAGTCAAAAGAAAAGGAATTCTTAGAAGTCGTTCTTTCAAAAAAAAAATATATAAAATAAAATATATTGTGAAAATAATAAAAACAAAATATATAGAAAATGGAAAAGGGTCTTCTCAAAAATAGTTTATTTGCCCGAACTACGCGGGTTTGATTCTCACCGGATGTGAGATACGTAGGCAACCCTCATCGGGTCCAACCCCACCTTTTGCTAAAAAGCCAAAAACAAATAAATAATAATAAAAAAAATATGTCAAATTTTAATTTTGTCATAAAGGAGTCGGGTGACGCTGTTTTGTCTAAGCATAGCCGAATGTTCTCGAAAGGGACGCCGGAAGGCTGACTTTGCATAAACAGCCACCTTCGGGTCATTTTTTATTTTGATCCAGTTGACCCACTCAGCCTTAAAAAATCTTCGTCCCCGAGGCGCTGAAGGGCCGTGTTTGCAACACCAAGTTTTTATTATAATTTGAAAAGAAAAAAAAATAAAGAGTCGGCGGTCAGGTGAATACCGTTTGAATTTTGTCATAATAAGCCGAGTTAACTTCGGCCGCGTCTTAAACCGTTCTTGCCGAAATAGCCTTAGAGTATCTTTCATGTTGTCGAAAGGTTATTTTCGTAAAAGAATGGACAAGTTGGTAAAGTGTCATAAAATAATCCTCCCCGGCCTCAAAATTCATGTGAAATTCGGAAGGGGCCACATTTGCAAAAATAACCATTTGGTTGCATTTGTCGAACAGAGAAAGGGAGTTAGCCTTTTGTTTTTGAGTTTATAAATCTTTTGACTAGAATATGCGGGTTGTTTGATCCTCAAGTTGGTGGGTCATCTTTAAATCCTTTGAAGCCCAGTTTGTTTTAATATGAAAAGTGAAAAGAAAAAATGTTCATTATTGTTTATCTTTTATTGGTCCGAACTACGCAAGGTCTGATTCACGCGGGGACGTGATACGTAGGCAATCTCCATAAGATTCGACCACCACTAAAATAAAAAAAATAAAAATAAAAATAAAAAAATATAATAATAAATAAATAAAAGAGAGTGTGGAAGATTTTCAGGGGGCACAATTGTCTAACTGCTTAGGTACATTGTATCTCTGATATATGATTGTCTGTCCAATGCCCTAACACTAACGTGATGGCTTCCCTTTGATGTGTCCATATATAGAAAGTGGTTGGTTGTGGTAACTCCTCCCTGCAAAGCAAAATCAAAGGACAATGGCTCAGAACCGCAGAACCGAGTGGGTCGGTACTGATGACCGACAACAATTGATCGAACGGAACAGCGGGTTGGTAGAAGAAGTGAGAATGCTGAGACAGCATGTGGCAGACATGTATCAGGCATGGATAACGGGAAAAGTACCACCCCCTCCACCGCCAAGTCTCTTGAGCTCGGTCATTTCCCAAGCACCCAACACCATAATGGAAGATCCCCCATACTCTCTATCCCAACCCACTTATGGCAGCTTTCCCAGATACCCGAGTAGCTCCATCACTCCTCAATGCTTCTCCGCTCCCCAACACCACTTCTTTCCCCGCCATACTTCACTTTCCAGGCACCCGGCTCCACAAAATGCCTACCCACCTACACAAGCCTACCAAAAGCCACCTGGATCAGGTTTCCGGCCCTGTCAACATGCAAGAATGAAGAGGCTATTGAAACGAGGAAAGACTCTCACCCCTATCGGAGTATCTTATGCCAGTCTGTTTGGAAGGCTAAGGCATGCTGGCTTGATTGAGCCACTCCCCGCATGTACTCCAGATCCACTTGCAAGGAACTTTGATCCGGCAGCGCGATGCGCATACCACTCCAATGTCGTAGGGCACAACGTTGAGAGCTATCGTACTTTGAAAAGGGAAGTGGAGAAAATGATCCAAGAAGGGCAGATTGTGATTAATAACAGTGACATGGAGTACTCGAACCCCCTCGAGAACTGGCCGACGGAGGTTGATAAGGTTGAAGCTGGTAATGGTCTCGGCAGTATTGATGCAAAGCTCAGTGGCTAAAATGCCAATTTTGATAAAGTGGGAGGACGTTTCGTTCCTTGGTCAGCAAGAGAAAAGCTTGTGGTGGCTCATTTTGTTGTCATTTCTGTTGTTCGGATTATTAGGGTATAAGTCGGATGTTGTCTTGTCCAGTTTGTTTTAGGATTTTGTTCTGGATTGTTTTGTTTGTTTCGTTATTTAAACCATTTCACCGGTAGTCTAATACAAAATCCGGTGTTTTATTATTTCCAGTCAACTTTCTGTTTAGTCCTTTTATCATTTTTGTTCAAAGCCGATTCTAGGGACATGACATGCGCACCCAGTTTGGGCCTAATCTTAAAAGTTAATCATGAAACCCTGGGAAGGTGATCAAAGCATTTAAAGGGAATAGGAATTGTTCAAGATTATCTGGAGCCCGAGTCATGTAGAACTGGGGCAAGTAAAACATAAACCGTTAAATGCAAGATTCGCCAAATTGGCATGAGGGTCGTTCATAATAATGAGAAAGAGAGTGTCGTCCAACGGTGCTTTAGAAGTGACAAATAAACAAACAGATGTTGAATATAATTGTCAAGACCAGCACCATCGGAAGAGACTATAAATCTATCGTTTAATTGTGTTGTTTGCACTTGGCATGTTTTAAAGACTGGAATGACGAAGGCATTTTGTTCTGCTACCCAAACACTCTATCCTTCGTTACCCCTTTTGAGCCTTATTTATTTTCTTTCATACCCCTCGTTCGGAATCAGTAGCAACGACTAGAAAACACAAGCGTGGCAGGTAAACAAAAGAAAAAAAGAGAAGAAAGAAAAGAAAACAACAAAATGAAAAAAAAGAAAAGAAAAATGATAAGGATAACAAAAAGCAAAAAAAAAAAGGGGAAAGTCAAATGAAAAAGAGGAATTGGGAACTACGTTTGACCTGATTCCTCAAAGAGGATACGTAGGCGCTTCACGGCTCGGTCATAGTTTTGAAAAATGAAAAAAAAATCAATTAAAATATCCCCAAGCAAGAAACTGGGGCAAAGGTTGCGTTTGTTGTAAATAAATCTAATTTCGAAGGTTGTAATTAATAACCCAAAATTAATGTATTTTTGAGCCTTTTATACCCTTTCTTTCTAGCCTATCCAAAACCCACATTACGGTCCAAAGAAAGACCTTCTGATCAGTCTTTAAAAAATGCCAAGTCAGACAAATGAAGAGTCTTACCGGCGAACATAACATTCTGTTCCACAGCAGAAAGGACTCTAATCTCCAACAGAAAGAGTCATACCAGCAACACTCCAAATCCCCAGCTGGAGAGAGATATAAAACGAGAGAGTCTTATTGGTGAAAACCTTCACAGGCACCATAAGGCGATGAAAGCTGAGAAAAGAACCAAAAATGAGAGAGACTTGATAGTGAAAACCCTTCGGGCACTACAAGTCGAATAAGATTGAGAATCAGATGGGGAATCGCCAATTGAAGATCTTGAAAGATGATTGACGGTAGAGGATAGGCCACATACGCATGTCATGGCCATTAGAGTCGATATCTGCGTTTGATAGATTTTTATTTATAGTTTCTTTTGTAAAAGAGTCATCATTTCCTTTGTCTTTTATTTTGTTTCTCTTATCTTTCTCCTTTCATAGAAAAACCCCCCAATAGAGTCTGTCTGGTCAGAACAAGTATGAAATGACTTCAAATATGCCATCAGCTTTTCAAGATAAGATCTGACTAGTACATCCAAATGGTATAGTCAGCAAGGAACAAGCGCGAGGCCAGTGTCAATAAAGATAGCCCCAGCAAAAGGGAATTGACAAAAGGATTGACGAGCGTCAAGAGGGATATCCTTGCCAAAACCAAGGTTATAAACCTCAAAGACAAGGCCCGTGAACAAAGCAAGGAGAGCAGTGAGCATGATTTGGCAAAATCCATACTAGACTAAAAGGTCGGGGAAATGCCAGTTTCCAAGCTATGCCACAAAAGAAGAAGGATATCTCCAGCAGGAAGGGATTAGCCCCAGCACATAATATCGTCCCCAGCAAGCTGTGGAACACAGCGCAAGGAAGGAGAAAGGGAAAACCATCCCAGCAGGAGTATCACAACCAACCACCGCGTTTTAAACTAACGAATTTTGTTTGAATTGAAGCAGGTAGAAGAGATGGCATTGATGCCAGAACTGCATGCCACAAGGGATATTATCAAACTGGGGCAGAAAATTTTCCTTCCATTTAGAAAATTTTCTGGAAGTCAAGTACCCCCAGCTGATAACATTTTACCCCCAACAGGTAAGTAAATAATTCCCCAACAGCGTTATCCCTAGCAGTTGCGAGGAGTCCAACACAAGGTTGGAAAGTCGGTATCCTCAGCAGTTCCTTTCAGGGAAAGGCAAAACGACTCTCAAGGGAGGTAGTCTTCGAAGGAAGAAGCTATGTTTATGTTTTACCCATAGGAGACGCATTTCCTCCTAAGTTTATGTTTTACCCATAGGAGACGCATTTCCTCCTAAGTTTATGTTTTACCCATAGGAGACGCATTTCCTCCTAAGTCTAGTTTTACCCATAGGAGATGCATTTCCTCCTAAGTTTGTTTTAGATTCACCCATAGGAGATGCATTTCCTCCTAAGTTTAGTTTTTACCCATAGGAGACGCATTTCCTCCTAAGTTTATGTTTTACCCATAGGAGACGCATTTCCTCCGAAGTTAAGTTTTACCCATAGGAGATGCATTTCCTCCTAAGTTGTTTTTGGAGAAAAAAAACAAGACCTAGTCTGATGAACCTTCTCCTAGGATCAAAATCTTAGTCTGATGAATCTTTCTCCTAAGATAGAGACCTAGTCTGACGAACCTTCTCCTAGGATCAAAATCTTAGTCTGATGAATCTTTCTCCTAAGATACCAAAAAAACAAGACCTAGTCTGATGAACCTTCTCCTAGGATCAAAATCTTAGTCCGATGAATTTTTCTCCTAAGATAGAGACCTAGTCTGACGAACCTTCTTCCTAGGATCAAAATCTTAGTCCGATGAATCTTTCTCCTAAGATAACCAAAAAACAAAAAATGACCTAGTCTGATGAACCTTCTCCTAGGATCAAAATCTTAGTCTGACGAATTTTTCTCCTAAGATAGAGACCTAGTCTGACGAACCTTCTCCTAGGATCAAAATCTTAGTCTGATGAATCTTTCTCCTAAGATAACCAAAAAACAAAAAATGACCTAGTCTGATGAACCTTCTCCTAGGATCAAAATCTTAGTCTGACGAATTTTTCTCCTAAGATAGAGACCTAGTCTGACGAACCTTCTCCTAGGATCAAAATCTTAGTCTGATGAATCTTTCTCCTAAGATAACCAAAAAACAAAAATGACCTAGTCTGATGAACCTTCTCCTAGGATCAAAATCTTAGTCTGACGAATTTTTCTCCTAAGATAGAGACCTAGTCTGATGAACCTTCTCCTAGGATCCAAATCTTAGTCTGATGAATCTTTCTCCTAAGATACCAAAAAAACAAGACCTAGTCTGATGAACCTTCTCCTAGGATCAAAATCTTAGTCCGATGAATTTTTCTCCTAAGATAGAGACCTAGTCTGACGAACCTTCTCCTAGGATCAAAATCTTAGTCTGATGAATCTTTCTCCTAAGATACCAAAAAAAAGACCTAGTCTGATGAACCTTCTCCTAGGATCAAAATCTTAGTCCGATGAATTTTTCTCCTAAGATAGAAACCTAGTCTGACGAACCTTCTCCTAGGATCAAAATCTTAGTCTGATGAATCTTTCTCTTAAGATGCTAAAAAAATCGTTTTGAAAAAAGAGTCATGTTCCTAAACCCAGGCGCCCACCTGTATAACGAGAGGAATACATTTCAGTCTTTTTCATTTCAAGTGTTGAAGCCAGGCGCCCACCTGTATAACGAGAGGTATACATTTCAGTATTTGCATTTCATGTCCCAGGCGCCCACCTGTATAACGAGAGGAATACATTTCAGTCTTTACATTTCAAGCATTGAAGTTAGGCGCCCACCTATATAACAAGGGAATACATTTCAGGTAATATTTTATTTTAGGAGACTCACTTCCTAAATTGAGATTTTACCCGTAGGAGATGCACATCCTAGTCTAGTCTTTAGTTCACTCTCAGCACTGCATCAGCAGTATCAGTGGGTTACAATTTTGCTAACGACTCACAAACCTTCCCAGTGCAAACTGGGTGAGGAAATTTCATTTGTGTTGTTTATGTTGGTTGTCAGGAGCCTGCCTGTAGAGCGGAGGTTGTTATATGTCAAAGATTGAAGAAGTTAGGGGTCCGTCTGTAGAACAGAGGAACATCGTTCAAGGTCAAGCCGTAACCCATTGGAGGCAGAAGGCTACAACAAAATCCCCAGCATTCAATCCAAGTTAGAAACAACAAGAAGCTCGCCTAAAAAATGCGAGTCAACAGTCTGAGATAGTCAACAAAAGCTAGTCACAAAAACAAAAAGAAAAAAAAATGAATGAATCCGAAGCATGGATGTGAATCCGAAGCACGGATGTGAATCCGAAGCACGGATGTGATCTGCTCAAGAACTAGCGCCTACAACTAGCAAGTATCAAGGTTCAAATCCAAAGTCTGTATGAAGCACCATTCAAGACTCAAGATCAAGTTTCAGAAGACTTAGAGATAGGAATCATTGTAACTAGTAGCTGATAGGTTTAGTTAGTCTTTTTCAGTTATCATTTTTGATGTAATGACAGGACCACGGACCGGAACCTCAACGGAACGACACCTCGATCGGCTCTCCACCTCGGTACACTCCACCATCTCTCTCATTCCCGAACTACACGTGGCCTGATTCCTGTATAACCAAGGATATGTAGGCAGCTCAGATACCAGGGCTCAGTCACATTCCCTCCCTTTCCTTAGTGTAGTCCGTCCAAGTAATGGTCGGGTCAAAAACATGTCTAGTCGTTCTTTGTCGGAAAACTCTTCGTGTTTCCAGTCAAAGAGGGGCAGCTGTAGACACCGGATTTTTTACCCTCCCCGAGAATTTTCACATTTTTAGCGTGAATATGTGAAATAGGGTCTAGTATAGCTATTTTAACTATTTTTACTTTATTTTGTTGCAAAAAGAAAATTACAAAAAAATATATATATAAATTTTAGTTTATGTATCTCTCATAAACTTGAAAAATACAAAAATTGCACTTTATTTTTGTACTTTATATAATTTCGAAAATAACCAAAAATATAGTTCTATTAATGTTTTGTAGTCATTTTAATTTTTGAAAAATACAAAAAATATTACTTTATATTTTATCCTTACATAAAAACGAAAATTACAAAAAAAATAGTTTTATTAATATTTTGTAGCTATTTTAAATCTTGAAAAATATATTAAAAAATATATAGTTTTGTTTAAATATTAGTCTTATTTTTGTAGTTATTTTTGCTTACATAGGATTAGTCGAACAACGTTGTGTTCTTAATCGGGTACGGGCAAAAGAATAATATTCGGGTTCGAACTACCCGGTTTTAGGCCTAATTTTCGGACCTAGCCCATAATAAACCGAGTCCATGACACATGGGAAACCCCACCACGCGTGGGGGACACAAACCTTGAACCCCACCATGCGTGGGGCTCATTTTTCTTGGCATTGTGTATCAAATACACGGACAAGGCCAAGGCAAAAGGGGGGATTTTTAAAAAAAATTTTGAACGGACGATTGAAATTTGGAGGATAGGCACTGTTCATCCTTCTTCTTCAAGAAGAAGGAACAAAACCCTACAGAAGAGACCACGAACCAAACCAGTGACCCCCTCCCAACGCATGAACCACCTCCTCCTCCTAGCCCCCTCCATCGTCGCTACAAGCCACTAGTCCAACTCCATCACCATCTCGTCCAAACACCTACCCAAAACCAGCCGCGACGCCACCCCTTCACGTCCGGCGACCATAGCC